>NC_141030.1:870000-1042500 GCF_052040795.2 Danio rerio | reverse complement strand
GTTTTTAGTACGATCACGTATTTACAACTAAAGCATATTTTGTCCAATCAGAGAAGGCCTGCCATTTCAGAGCAGAAGCAGATGGCCAAATCTTGATTAAAGATTACTTAAAACATTTTATTGTTATCAGTGGATTAACTTTGCACACGTTAATTGTCGTCCTTAAAACAAACTAAGTGTGCAAGCAAAATAAACATTGTGAATTTAGATTTCCTTCTGACTATTGTTATTGCCTGATGGTGTGGATTTTAATACAATTTAAGCTATTATAATAATAATAATAATAATAATTATTATTATTATTATTATTATTATTATTATTATTATGATTGGTCAATGATTAGGGCCACTAATGCAGTTCTAGCTTTAACTTTTTATTATCATTACCATATGCTGACGCAGATGCTGAAATAGCTTTTTCATCAGTCAAACCAGTCCCCTAGGTAGACAAAGTTATTATATTTCACTGAAAGATCATAAAGACACATTTTCTCCGCAGAATGACTTGCACTGATGAATCAATCAGGCCGGCAGGAGTGTTTATTAAGGAAGTAAATGGAGTGTGTTTTGAGTTCCTACAGTAGGTAATGCTGTGCGCTGGCCGTCATCTGTTCCAGTCTCTTTAATGGAGACCCCTGAGTGAATCCAGAGAGCAGCTCTTTAAACTTTTATAACTCTTAACAGGCTGATTTATAATGATGGGCTGAAGCGCAGCGCTGCAGACTTTTCTTCGTCAATACCGAGTGCAAAGAGAGATATTGGAGAACAAAGGAGCGGCGTTGTCACTTTGACAAAGGCTGCGTCTCAATCAGCTCCCTAGGGTGTGGATCAGTAGGTTGTGTACATTAATTTGTACCTTAGTAAGGGCACTGATTAGGTTGGTTCACTACACATCATCATGAGTTTATAAACAACAGCAGTACTAATATGTTCATACATAAATTTTACAATATTTTTAAATGCTACATTATAGCTAAATATCTTGATTATTTTGATAAATCAATAACATTTCAAGCATTAAAGGCGACCTAATATGCAAAAATCACTTTTATAAGAGGTTTAAACGCAGCAGTGTGTGAATATAAGCAGCTTCAAATGGTAAAAATGAATGGATTTCATTCATTATGATCCGACTTTGATTGGCATTCCCCTTAATACGTATCATCAGAGGGGGGAAAGCCCCGCCCACTGGTGACCATCTCTCCCTAATTAGCATAAACAGCCCTGAGTGAGAAGCAGCAGTCCATTAGCCATTACAGTTTTCACCTGCTGAAGATCATTAACACAAAAGAAGATGCTTTAAAGAAAGATGAAAACCTGTAACCATTGACTCCTATAGTATTTATTTTTCCTAGATGTCATTGCTTACAGATGTTCTTCAGAACATTCTTCAGAATATCTTCATTTGTGTTCGACAGAAGAAAAAAAAACTCCTCAAAAAGGTTTATAACCACTTGAGGGAGAGTAAATAGTAAGTGTATTTAATTTTTGGGGCTGAACTAACCCTTTAAGGGTATATATTGAGCAGTGATGCTCTTTGATATTCACAATGCAATGTTATTAGATGTTATAAGTGCACTCAAATGCATTTTGGCAATGCTTTAATAATGTGTGACGCCCTGATCAGTGCACTGACTACTGAAAACCATTGACTTCTATAGTATTAGTTTTTCCAACAATTGTAGTCAGGATTCCAACATTCTTTGAAATATCTTCTTTAATTTATTCTTCTTGTTCAACAGAATAAATAAACTCATAAAGGTTTGTAATCGCTTGAGGGAGACTAAATAGTAATGGCATTTTTATTTTTGGGGTGAACTAACCCTTTAAGGGCACATAGTGGGCATCAATGCTCCTTGATATTCACAGTGCAATGTCATTGGATGTTATCATTGCACTGAAATGCATTTTGGGATTGCACTTCCAACATCTGACTGAAAACATCTACCGAACACCATTGACTTCCATAGTATTAGTTTTTCCTACAATAGTAGTCAATCATTACAGGCGACCAACATTCTTCGAAATATCTTCTTTTGTGTTCAAGGGAATAAATAAACTCATAAAGGTTTATAACCACTTGAGGGTGAGTAAATAGTAAGTGTATTTAAATTTTGGGGTGAACTAACCCTTTAAGGGTATATATTGAGCAGTGATGCTCTTTGATATTCACAATGCAATGTTATTAGATGTTATAAGTGCACTCAAATGCATTTTGGCAATGCTTTAATAATGTGTGACGCCCTGATCAGTGCACTGACTACTGAAAACCATTGACTTCTATAGTGTTAGTTTTTCCAACAATTGTAGTCAGGATTCCAACATTCTTCGAAATATCTTCTTTAATTTATTCTTCTTGTTCAACAGAATAAATAAACTCAAAGGTTTGTAATCACTTGAGGGACATTAAATAGTAATGGCATTTTTATTTTTGGGGTGAACTAACCCTTTAAGGGCACATAGTGGCCAATGCTCCTTGATATTCACAGTGCAATGTCATTAGATGTTATAAATGCACTCAAATGCATTTTGGGATTGCACTTCTAACATCTGACGGCCTGATCAGTGCACCGACTACTGAAAACCATTGACGTCCATAGTATTAATTTTTCCTACAATCGTAGTCAGGATTCCAACATTCTTCAGAATATCTTCTTTTGTGTTCAATGGAATAAATAAACTCATAAAGGTGTGTAATCACTTGAGGGAGATTAAACAGTGGGTTTATTTACATTTTTGGGTGAACTAACCCTTAAAGTGAGCATCGATGCTTCTTGATATTCACAAGATGTGCACTTGAAACACATTTTGGGATTGCACTTCTAACATGTGACGCCCTGATCAGTGCACCGACTGCTGAACAAGTAAACTAAAGCAAACAACACTCCCCCCTGCGGCCCCCCAGTCTCCGACCTCTGACCTGAGCAAAGTCACTTAAATCATTATCTCCCCGGCCTCTTTTTTCCTTGGTGGGTCCCGCAGCTCTACCTGCCAGCTGACGGGCCGTGATCAATTACAGCGGACAGGGGGATCCGTGTCTGAAGGCTCCCCCGGGGCGGATCTGTCAGGGACAGGGGGTCATCAGATATGCCTGTGTGGAAGTGTAGGGGTGGCCGGCACAGACAGAAGGGCGTTTTGTCATTGTCCTTGTCTACTTCGCATTACTCACCGGCGGTCGGGTTAATGATAAACCGATCTGGCCTAAAAGAAGCCGTGAGTGAGAGCCGTGCCAACCGTTACAGACAGCCCCGGGTGTCTGGAGCTCTGATTCAGCCAGTCTCCGACAGATATAATCCCTTAGCGGGAGAGGAATCTGCGGGACCACATTAATCCTGCTGTTTGTTGTGATGGGAGCCGTGTCCTCCCTGTCAGGGGCACCGGACACCTCCAGACCACCAAAAAGCCAAAAATATAAGCAGCTTCTAATGATAAACATGAATCAAACTGCAGAAATGCATTCTGCCTTTTAAAGTGACATCATAAGGAGAAAGCTCCGCCCATTCATGACCATCTCCCCCTCATTAGCATAAACAGTCCGGAGTGAGAAGCAGCTGTCTGCCTAGTTTTTACCTGCTGAAGATACTGAACAGAAAAGAAGATACTTCACTGAAAAGCTTCACGGCTGTGTGTGTGAGTGATGTTAGTCTCCTGTAATCCCATTCAGAGCTCCTTCCTGAGCCGCCTCCGTTTCCCCAGATCACGGATGCCTAATTAAGCACATCAGCGCTGGCGTTAAAGCTGGCTCGGAATCAGCAGGCCAAACTTTATCTTATACTGTAAATGCAACCCTTTAATGTGTCAGCTGCCCACCCTTCACGTTTAATCATCAAATATTTTGCCTAATTTGTGATTTCAGAGGGATTTAAGAACGGTTCATGTGTTGAAGCTGGACTGATTTAGCTCTGAAAGTAGCACTTTATTTCACTTATTATTTATTTGCGCCTATATTTGTGATGTGGATGCTCTGTACTTATTATCGTCGTTACATAAACCGGGTATTAAAGGGACAGAAATTGAAGCTTGTTCACTATTTACTCTTCCTCAAGTGGTTGGAAACAGTAGTTGACCGATATTTCGCCATGGCTGATATTTGTGATTTTTCAATTATCGGCAAAGGGCAATCATTTAATCATCAAATATCTTGCCTACTTTATGATTTCAGAGGGATTTCATGTGTTAAAGCTGGACTGATGTTGCTCCAAAAGTAGCACTTTATTTAACAGAAATTCTGATATGCACTATTTATTATCATTGTTACATAAACTGGGAATTAAGGGGACAGTTCCCCCCAAATTAAGACATACTCAGTATTTACTCTCTCAAGTGGTTTCAAATAGTAATCACCACAGCCGATATATCAGCAGGTATTTGTAATTTTTCAATGATCCAATATTTGTTTTCAGTTTGGCTGATGCGTTCATAGCAGGACTTTTATTTTGACACACTGTTCACATACTCTTTTGCACATGGTCATTTAGTTCGTGGATATAAGTCTATCTAATAATCAGATAGAACTATTTAACAAAGTAATTAATATGTATACAAAAGTATTATAATGATTGCTTGAATTAGTAGACATACCCCTGAACCTAACCCTAACCTTATTAAGCAGTTTGGTGAATTAAACATAATTATTAATTAAAATAATATAATATAATGAATTGTATAACAATAAATGACATAATTAATAAAGTAAAACCTCTATGAGTTTCTATATTCTGTTGAATACACACACTATATATTTTGAAGAAAGCTAAGAGCTTGTAACCACTGACTTCCATTGTTTTTCCTACAATGAAAGCTAATGGTTACAGGTCTCCAGATTTTGTTTAAATGATTTACTTTTGTGTTGAACAGAACAAAAACTTAAACAGGTGGAATACATGTAGGGTGAGTAAGTGATGACAGGATTTTCAGTTTTGTGTGAACTATCCCTTTAACTCGATACTCTTTTCTGGCCTACCACTGGACCTAACCTTAACCTTGTTAAGTATTTTGAGTAAGATCAGTGCAGTTTTCCAAGCTCATCTGTAGTAATGTTTACCTCTATTTGCTTAATACTATTATAATTATTGTTCAATTAGTAATTAAGGGAAATAACACTCTCTCATTTGCTATATATATATATATATATATATATATATATATATATATATATATATATATATATATATATATATATATATATATATATATTTAATGGACCCAAACCAAAACTACTGTTATAAGTGTAACTATATTTAATGTAAACAGTTATTTTTTAAAACTATTTATTAATTTATTTTCAATTAAATTCCATTTGATCAAATTTAAAAAAAAAATTTAATTAAAATGAATATAATTATAATTAATTATATAATAATAGATTATTTAATTAATAGATTACAACTTCTTTGTTCTGTTAAACACAGAACATAAAAGATATTGTAAAGAAAGCTGAAAACCTGTAACCATTGACTTCCTTAATGACAAAAACAGTGGAAGCTAAGGGTTACAGGTCTCCAGATTTTATTTAAACTATCTTCTTTTGTGTTCAGCAGAAGAAAGTAACAGGTGGAACACATGTAGAGTGAAGAAGTGATGACAGGATTTTTAGCTTTGTGTGAACTATCTGTTTAACTAGATACTCTATCTAAACCTACCCGTGACCCTAACCTTAACCTGGTTAAGAATGTTTTTGAGTAAGATCAGTGCAGTTTTCTAAGTAACCAGCAGTGATGTTTACCTCTATTTGCTTAATACTATTATACTGATTGATCCAATTAGTAATTAAGAGAAATAATACTTTCTCATTTGCCATTAGCAAATATGCACAAAAATAACAACTTATATATATTTAATGGGCCCAAACCAAAGCTACTGTTATAAGTATAACTATATTTAATGTAAATGTTTATTTTAAAATCAATTTATAATTAAATTTCATTTTAATTTAATTTAAAAATATTTTAATTAAAATAATTTAATTATAGTTAATTATATAATAATACATTAAATTATGAATAAATTACAACTTCTTTGTTCTGTTAAACACACAATATAAAAGATATTTTGAAGTAAGCTGAAAACCTGTAACCATTGGCTTCCTTAGTAAGAAAAACAGTGGAAGCCAATGGTTACAGGTCTCCAGATTTTATTTAAATCTTCTTTTGTGTTCAACAGAACAAAGAAACTCAAACAGGTGGAACATACAGAGTGAACTATCCCTTTAACTAGATACTAAACCTTGTTAAGTACTTTCTTGACTAAGATCAGTGCAGTTTCACTATCCATAGAGACATTTAACTATCCATTTGCTTAATAAAATAATATCTGATTAGTTTGGTTAAATGATGCTTTTTTGCATAATAATATTTACAAATTCCTACGCAGAATAAAAATGTATACTTTAAGGCACAATATATCGTTCCAGCATCAATATCGCAACGTGATCTTTCACAATAGTCACACTGCATAATAAATGCAATATTGAAATTCTAATTTAATAACGATTAATTGTATTGAATTATTTATACATTGAAGGCTATTGTAGTATTATTTAGCATTTGATTTATGTATTTATCTATGTTTGTAGTTTAATTATAATATAAATTCTGCAATCTAAAAACAATGAACGTCTTTCCAAATAGAGATATTCAGGTCATCTGGTGAAATTGTATTCATATCGCAATGCATATCGCAAAACAGCACAACATCGCAACGTTAGATTTTTCACATGCACAATCCAGGTCACAGAAACAGTAAGCGGTCACTGCCGTCGTCTATTAGCACACGATCAAAGCATGCATGTACACTTTCCAATGTAAAAACACCCACTTCGGGTCACACACAGCAGGGTCCCGCAGCTCTGCAGTCAGGATATCCTGTGCGAACCTGCATTGATTTACTGAGGACTGACTCTTGGGTAAACAGCTTCATTTCCCTGTCCTGAGCTCTCTCATCTCTTCTAATGTGATGCAGGTGAATGCCAGAGAGGAAAAAACTCCTCCGGCATGATCTAAACCCGTCCCCGTCCTGTAATTACATCCCTAAATACACCCCAGGCCTGCTCGCAGTGGGGCGACGGAGAGTTTAATCAGTTGTCCTTTGATTGTGCCATCTAAAAACACGGCGTTTGATGCAGAACATGCCATGCTTTTTTGTTCTTGCAGCCCACTGTCATATCTTACTCCAGACATCTGTTCGGCTGTGACACGCCGTCCTATGCTTTTCAACCCAGGCGTACATGTTGTTTTGTAAAATTGCGAGAGTTTATTTTATAGGCAGACTTTAAAGACCCCATTTAATCTGGCTCCATTGCTTTGAGTGCGCTCCTAAAGCTTGCCCTGCACATTTATCACTCACTATCAGGGCTGAAACCATCGAGGACTCTTCTTGGGTAAAGTCTAGAAGGGATACAGCTGTGGATACTCGCACAATATACTGTAGCATAGGTTTTGTGACTCTGAGCAATAATACTTAATATTTTTTACAATACATTGAGGTATTAATACACAAATTATGCATCATTTGATAAATAAGTCTCTGTATAATTACTTATATTTAATATTACTGTGTTTAATATTACTCTTATGGTTGGGTTTAGGGCTGGGGTAGGGGTAGACGTTTGCAAAAATACAACTAATGGTTAAACTAATAAATAATATAAAAATTATCATTTATATATGCAGTATATATGGTATACATATAATATATATATATATATATATATATATATATATATATATATATATATATATATATATATATATATATATATATATATATATATATATATAATATAAGATTATAATATAATAATAATAATACAATTACAATAAATGGGTAATTCAATCTTTATTTATTTACTTTACTTCATTAATTGCGGTTTTACATCTGCCACTATGCTGACACAGAGGCGTCTGTAGCTCCGCCCTCTTCTGAAAAGAGCACAATCTCATTTGAATTTAAAGCGACAGTCACCAAAACTGCACAAATCCTAAACGGGTCAGTTTCAGAGAGCTAGACAAAATTATTAGTGTACTATTTTCAGCTGAAACTGAAACACACACACTCTAGGGATATCGGAGACTTATTTTACATCTAACAGGGGCATAATAGGTGTCCTTTAAGGCAGCAGGAATGTTCCAGTGTGTGCGCTGCCCTGAGGAATGAGCAGGAGATTATAAGCTGGCGTAGTGTGGTCTGTGCATATTTCTGGCTGGAGAATGAAGACGGATAGCAGGGAAACCGGCCACGCTGGTGTTTTCTGTTTCTGTACAGAGGAGCACAATGAGGATGAAGTATGGAGACCAGCAGAAAGATGCTGATTAGTGGAAGGATTCCCGGAAAAAAAAAAAAACATGTAGAAGACCAACAACTGAGCTTCTTCTACAAAACACACTCTTTCAGCTCCAGATTTACACCATTACTATGAGGTAGTAACAACAATAATATTTAATCTTTATATTATTGTTGTTTTTTTATAACATTATTATTTGCTATTATTATTATTTGCTATTATTATTATTATTATTATTATTATTATTATTATTATTATTATTAGTGTTACTATTATTATTATTATTATTTATTATTATTATTATTATTATTGTTACTATTATTATTATTATTATTATTATTATTATTTGCTATTATTATTATTATTATTATTATTAGTGTTACTATTATTATTATTATTATTATTTGCTATTATTATTATTATTATTATTATTATTATTATTATTATTATTATTATTGTTGTTGTTATTAGTGTTACTATTATTATTATTATTATTATTATTATTATTAGTGTTACTATTATTATTATTATTATTATTAGTGTTACTATTATTATTATTATTATTATTATTATCATTATTACTACAAGTACAACAGTAGTAGAATTGTAACATTTTTCCAGGAGTTTTTTATATCCTTTCCCATTAAATTGAATGATAAATTAAAGTCTAATATAATTTATTAATATATTGACAGAATAAAAATTGATTGTAAATTGGAGATATGCTTTAAATTTAAGGAATACTTTTAAAACGATAAAAGTGCTTTAAATATATAAAAATTCAATTACTCTTATTAGGACAAAAACCCGAGACATGTCTGAAATACAACATGTGAACAGTGCCTGAACTGTGGTTTAAGCAGAATAAAGCACTCCAGTACATTATTGCAAAACATAATTTCTTAATAACTCAACAGCACATTGCAAACTATACCATATTTAAAATGTTACCAAATTAATAAAATGACTTTGGCACAACTAAGTTTATTTCTGCATGCATATATGCAACACAGGCTCATTGTGAATGTGTACCCCTGTATACATTTCTGGAGAGCGTCAAATGCTTCCCAGGAGATACGTTGTTTTGCAGTTTTTGTTGTCGTGAATCCACTAGAGGCCGCTGTGTTTGATTTATCAGATCTCACATTTCTCTCACGAGTGCCATTCACACCTGCTGTTCTCGCGTAAATCCACCAGAGGCCACTGTTTCAAAAGCACCGATTCACCCTCACCTTCCCTAAACCCAACTGATAGTGTTTTCAAAAGCAATTCAGAAAAAAGAAAAGCCCTCGCCTGGTTTTTACCACGTTTTCAGATCTTACCACATTCCCACCCTGTTATTTACTCGTTTATTTTTATTTTTTTAATCATTGTTTTTCTCTAACTCCGTTGTCATGGTCTACTCCTCTCTGCGTCTCAAACAGGTGTCATACCGCCCCATTGCATTCGTTTTAAAGACAAAACAGCATCATATGTACGTCTGGCTACATAATTCTTGATCTCCAGAAATGTAGGCGAGGTACATTTTCATAATGAGCCTGTATTGCGTATATGGGCTCATAGATTGTCAGGCCATGATTAACGACAGCAGGGCGATTGTGTTTTGCTAATAGTTACAGGCTGCAAGTGGTGTAACACAATTACAGACGCTGCAGACCAGCAGCTAATGTGCATCAACTAGCTGGCTGATATGGATCAGGTATTGAGTTGGCCGTTTTTAATTCACTTTCCAGCACAAAAAGAGGAGCATTAGTTAGATTAGATGGGCTTGAGACGAAGGAAAGGCCAAAACCCGGCGGAGGGCAAGTGGATTTGTTTAGCGCCGCCTGTCAATTAGCATCCGGAAACCTTCTGCTGAACGCTTATTTATCTTCAGAGGTGATGGGAAGGGAAAAAAAGACCTGACAGGACAAGACAAGGCCTGAATACGATTAATAAAAAGACCGTTTGGGTTATGATGAGCGTCAGTATGATGTATGAGGACACAGCCGAACCTTCTGCTCTAATAGCGTCTGGAAATATGACAGGACTTTTCTCTATATAAAAGTGCTCACAAGGCAGGAAAACACATTACATTAGTGTTCAACTCACAGTGAACTAATAGAAAAGTTTTACCCAAATATATTCACAATGTTGTGTTAGATTGATACTCATTCATTCATTCATTCATTTTCTTTTTGGCTTAGTCCCTTTATTAATCTGGGATCGCCACAGCAGAATGAACCACCAACTTATCCAGCATATGTTTTACGCAGCAGAAGCCCATCCGGCTGCAACTTATCACTGGGAAACACCCATAAACACTCATTCACTATGGCCAATTTTGCTTATTCAATTCCCCTATACCTATATATGTATGGACTGTGGGGGAAACCGGAGCACCCAGTGGAAACCCACGGTCGTGCTACCCACTGCTCCACCACGTTGCCAGATAGATTTACATAAGAAAGAAAAAGGTGACTGGTTTCATAAGCAGTCTACATTGTGCTATAAGAGTAAAAGGTGGCTTGACTTGACATTCAGGAGGACATAATATATTGATATTAATGTCCATGCATTCATTAATCAAACACTTTACATACAACATACAAACATATAGGTACACCTGTCTAACTGCCCGTTAACACAAATTTCTAATCAGCCAATCACATGGCAGCAACTTAATGCATTTCAGCATGGTCAAGATGATCTGCTACAGTTCAGAGTGAGCATCAGAATGGGGAAGAAAGGGGATTTAAGTGACTCTGAATGTGGCATGGTTGTTTCTGCCAGACGGGCTGCTCTGAGTATATCAGAAATTGCTGATCTACTGGGATTTACACGCACAAACATCTCTAGGGTTTACAGAGAATGTCCTAAAAAAAAGAGGAAATATCCAGTGAGCGGCAGTTCTGTGGGCACAAATGCCATTTTGATGCCAAAGGTCAGAGAAGAATAGCCAGACTGGTTCCAGCTGATAGAAAGGCAACAGTAACTCAAATAAGCACTCGCTACAACCGAGCTCTGCAGAAGAGCATCTCTGAACACACAACACGGCCAACCTTGAGGCGGATGGGCTACAGCAGCAGAAGAGCACACCGGGTGCCGCTCCTGTCAGCTAAGAACAGGAAACTGAGGCTACAATTCACACAGACTCACCAAAACTGGACAATAGAAGATTGGAGAAACGTTGCTGCTCTGATGAGTCTCCATTTCTGCTGACACATTCAGATGCTCGGCTCACAATTTGGCCTCAACAACATGAAAGCATGGATCATCCTGCCTTGTATCAGCGGTTCAGGCTGGTGGTGGTGGTGTAATGGTGTGGGGGAGATTTTCTTTGGGTCCATTAGTACCAATTGAGCATCAACGCCACAGCCTACCTGAGTATTGCTGCTGACCATGTCCATCCCTTTATGAGCACAGTGTCTCCATCTTCTGATGGCTACTTCCAGCAGGATAACGCAGCATGTCATAAAGCTCAATCATCTCAGACTGGTTTCTTGAACATGACGATGAGTTCACTGTACTCAAATGGCCTCCACAGTCACCAGAGCTCAATCCGATAGAGCAGCTTTGGGATGTGGTGGAACGGGAGATTGGCATCATGGATGTGCAGCCGACAAATCTGCAGCAACTGTGTGATGCTATCATGACAATATGGTGCAAAATCTCTGAGGAATATTTCCAGTAGCTTGCTGAATCTCTGCCATGAAGGATTAAGGCAGTTCTGAAGGCGAAAGGCGGTCTAACCTGGTACTAGTAAGGTGTACCTAATAAAGTGGCCGGTGAGTGTATGTTTTATATACTTAAACTGAAGTAGATGCAAAAACTGAATTAAATACATAAGCAAGAGGGGTTTCAATACAGAGAATGCAGCTTGGGAAAATGGCTCGGGCGACTTTTTACATTCAGCCGACCAGCAGAGAGAATGAAAATGAACCACTGATCAAAAACACAATGCTGCTGAAAATCTGCATATGGCCTACATTTCTTTGTTTTGAGCACACATTAAAAACCCTGACAACTTTGTTCTCTCATAAAAACAATTACTTCATGAGCACTGAAAAAAACAACACTCAGACTGGTGGAAACGTTTGCGCCTGGGAAAGAAAAGCCGTGCTTAACAAATCATTATCTGCTTCATATCTGCGGAGAAACTCGAACCCACATATTTTTTTCCACTTGGCTTTACAGCACATGGCTAAATAGCAAAGAAAATGGGGCTACTGTTTTCACCTACAACCCACACATAATCGCAACAATATGGGGGAGAGAGAAGAAAAAAACGGCCTCGCCAGCTCAGAGATATAAAGTTACTGCGGCTGGAGGGAAAATGCTTTTTATCATTGGCAGATTACACAACACAGGGGACTTTTCTGTAACCCCGAGACCGCCGCACAATGAGCGACTGTGATCTGAAGTGCGCTTTTTAAAACGCCCATCAGTCACAGCGCGTCAATGCACATTTCAGGAGCTGAAGACGGAGCAGAGCGAGGTGAAGAGACACAGACAACACTTGAGATGAAACGACGGAGCCGCTTTTCTGCTCTTTCTGCTTTTATACATCAGTCTGCGCTGTCCTCTTCTCTCAGATAAACCTCTACGCTCCTGGTAAATGCTCTCAAATGTCAGCCGTCTGGGTTTTACAGCCTCTCGAGAGGTGGAGGAAAGTGGCAGAAATACACTGCTGAGTGAATCTGTTACTGAACGAATCATTTTAGCCAGCAATTCAATGATCCATCTATTAAAGGTATCACTTGTTTATAGGATGAGTCATTTGAATGAATGATTCAGTGAGTCGACCAACTGTGCTATTTCATTTCTAAAATGAACCTTTTTCAAATAAATTATTGGAGCTATTGATTCAATGATCCAATGATTTAATGATGACCTAAACTGATGAATCATTTGACTGAGCAACCAACTTTTACTCCTGAATGAATCTGTTTATAAACAAATCATTTGAGTCATGATTCAATGATCCATTCATAAAGATGGTCACTTGTTGTTTTTTAAACAAATCATTTGAATGAACGATTCAGTAAATCAACCAACTGCATTGTTTCACCCCTGAATGAATCATTTCAATTAATGATTCAATGATCCATTAATTAAGACTGTTGCTTGTCATTTTGAACAAATCATTTGAATTAAAGATTCAGTGATTTAACCAATTGCACTGATTCCCTCTTGAATGAATCTGTATTTAAACAAATCATTTGTGTCAATGATTCAATAAGCATAAAGATGGTCACTTTTTTTTTAACCAATCAACTGAATGAACTAATCAGCGAATCCACTAAACTGCACTGTTTCTCTCCTGAATGAATAATTTGACTCAATGATTTTATGGTCCATTAATTAAGACTGTCACTTGTCTTTTTTAACCAATTATTTGAATGAATGATTCATTAAATCTAACAACTGCACTGTTTTACTCCTTAATGAATCTGCATTTAAACAAATAATAAGAGTCAATGATTCAATGATCCATTCATTAAAACTGTCACTCGTCTTTTTGAATCAATAATTGGAATGAATGATTCATTGAATCCACTAACTGTTCTTTTTTTTTAATCCTAAACGAATCATCTCAATGAGTCAACGATTCAACGATCCATTCATTAAGACTGTAATTTGTACTTTTGAACAAATTACTTGAAAGAATGATTCAGTAAATCCACCAACTGTGCTGTTTTACTCCTGAATGAATCGGTTTATGAATGAATCGTTTAGTCAATGATTCAAGAATCATAAAGATGGTCGCTTATCTTTTTGAACCATTCATTTGAATGAAACATTCAGAAAATCCACTAAACTGCACTGTGTCTCTCCTGAATGAATCATTTGCGTCAATGATCCATTTATTAAGACTGCAATTTGTCTTTCTGAACAAATCATTTGAATGAACAATTCAGTAAATCCACCAACTTGAGCTGTTTCACTCCTGAATGAATCTGTCTCTGAATGAATCGTTTAGTCAATGATTCAAGAATCATAAAGATGGTCGCTTATCTTTTTGAACCATTCATTTGAATGAAACATTCAATAAATCCACTTAAGCGCACAGTTTCTCTTCTGAACAAATACGTTGAGTCAGTGATTCAACGGTCCATTCATTAGGACTGCAATTACTCTTTTTGAGCAAATCATTTGAATGAACGATTCAGTGAATCCACCGATTGTGCTATGTCACTTCTAAAAAAAATCTCCTTCTAAACAAATCATTTGAGTCAATGATTCAGTCAATGATTCACCATTAAGACTGTCCCTCGTCTTTTTGAACCAATTATTTGTACAAATGATTCAGTGAATCCACAAACTGCGCCCCCTACTGGTGGTTTTAGTGTCAACCTTAACAAAGTCTCATTTAATGATCATTTTCAAATCATTTTGAGATCTAATTCTGTCAGTATTACGCATGCCTTAATCGATTACATTATATATGCTGTCAGAAGAAGAAAAAACAGAACTTCAAATGTACAACATGTATTTGCCAGTCATTTTAATCCAAAGCAACTGACTAAAAAAACAGCATTATTCCACTGCTCGCCTAAAACGCTCTCAAATGTCACCCGTTTGAGCTTTTACAGCCTCTTGAGAGTCTGAGAGGAGCAGCAGAAATACAATCCCGTGTTCCATCAGGCACTACACAAAACAAACAAGAGAGAGAAATGCTAAACAAAAAAAAAAGGAAAGTAAATATGCACGTCTATTTTTCATGTGCCGACGTCGCGAAAAATCCAACCAGAGCAGAAACAACTGCCAGAAATGAGGAATCGGCTGAAACCAGACGCGGCCCGTTCGCTTGCGTTCCTCCTAAACGCAGCACAAAAGAGATCAGATTACTGCACAAAATCATTTGCACATGACAAGGAGCGGATGAAAAAGGAAACATGTATATATGTGTGTGTGAGCTCCAGGGCTCAGCGGTCGCAGTATTGTTTTGCAGACTACAGGTTTTGATTTTCATATCCAAACGCGGTCAAGAATAGCAGCGGTTAATGCCAAAGAACGAAAGAGAGAGAGAGAGTTCTGTGCCTCCTCTTCCTCCGGTTTCCTCCTCTTTTCCTTTCTGGCTGCTTGTGTTGGCACGCGGCGGTACAATAAAACATTTCCCTCACAACAACAGCGATAAAGCACAAAAATGTAACCAGTAAAAGAGCAGAAGTTTCGCAGCTTTATTGAAGGAACAAGCGTGTGGAGATTTACTGGCGTGTTTCCTCACAAACGCGAGAGGTAAAAGGGGGATTTATGCGCTGGGCTACTGGAGGAAAGCACTGAAGGGCTCGTAACTCAAAAGTCAAGCGTTGGCCACTTCAGGCTTGTGAATCACTGACAAAAAAAAAGGATTTGTTGGATTTACTCAATTATTTTAACCCTCAGTTTAACCCCTGTGTGCTGTCGGGGATGTTTTCATCCTCTCCAGGGCTGATTTTGAGTCTTTTATTTGGCCACAGCTTTCAGCAAATGAAATGATTTTGGGTGGCAAATCTTATTTTGACACAGTCATTCATTCATTTTCGGCTTAGTCCCTTTATTAATCTGGGGTCACCACAGCGGAATGAACCGCCAACTTATCCAGCATATGTTTTACACAGCGGATGCCCTTCCAGCTGCAACATCCATACACACTCATTCACACTCATACACTACAGACAATTTAGCCTTCCCAATTCACCTGTACCGCATGTGTTTGGACTGTGGGGGAAACCGGAGCACCTGGAGGCGATTGTGCTACCCACTGCGCCACCGTGCCGCTCTATTTTGACACATATTTTGGAAAAATACTTTGAAAATTTGAGAAATTCAGCAATACACTCCTCTTTCCTTCTGTTGATGCTGTTTTTGCTCCTTATATTCACTCTTCTAGACTGCAAGGCCATGACAGCATATCATCATGCATTCTTGATTGTTGGTGGTTTTCCCTGTTGGGAAAAGGTAAATCCTTTTATTTTTACTGTTGATCACAGATTGGGATGTCCCGATCAGTTTTTTCCCCTCAAGATTTAGATACACAAATAAAACCGTAAATATAAAAATAATCTAATATAAAAACAAACAGCATCTCAACTTAAAATACCCGGCAGGCAATCCCAAATGTACACATCTCAGTTCGCTATGGCACTGTTGTCGTCATCAACTCTATACTACCTCCAGACTGCAGACACACTCCGGCTTTCCGCTTCAAGCTGCTTCCGTGTTCTACTTTGCCGGCATTTAACCAGCATTAATTTGTGCCGGAGCACGCCGGATCCGGCACCTCTGAAATCTGATCCAGTCCCTCATTTAACTCACCCCCCTTCCGCTATTCACTTTCACTTTCGTCCGCGACACCCCTCCGCTCTCTACTTTTGTGCACGACACCTCTCCATCCTCGGGTCACATGCCGGATCAGTAATCCCGATCTGTTCCAGGACCTCGCAATTCACAAATTAAGCACTGCATTTAACAAATGCAACAAAGTGATGTCATGCCGCACGCATTGCTGTGTCTGTGTGAAGTGAAGAAAGAGATCTAACTCTGTGCCACTATGGCATTGCTATAGAGGTGTTAAAGCATAATGAGAATATAAGTGTGTGTGTATATATATATACAGACCAGGATATGTAAAGAAGGCATGGTAGCTCAGTGGTTAGCACTGTGGCCTTACACCAAGAAGGTCACTGGTTCAAGCCCTGGCTGGTTCAGTAGTCATTTCTGTGTGGAGTTTGCATGTTCTCCCCGTGTTGGCGTGGGTTTTCTCCGGGTGCTCCGGTTTCCCCCACAGTCCAAACACATGCGCTATAGGGGAACTGATCAACTAAACTGGCCGTAGTGTATAAGTGAATGTGTGAATGTGACAGTATGTGACTAGGTTGCAGCTGGAAGGGCATCCGCAACGTAAAACATACGAATAAAGGGACTAAGCCAAAGGAAAATGAATGAATGAGTAAATGAACAGGAAGTGTTCATGTTTGGGCGAGCTATGCCTTTAAAGCTGGAGAATCAGCCATCAGCGCTCATTACAGCACACACTTTATGACCCCTGACTGACAGAGAGAAGCCGCCAACTGCATCCCGCAGACAGACGGAGCTAAAAATGTCACAAGTTAATAATGAAGGCACATTAACAGTGCATGGCAGACACACTCGCAGCGCGTAACTCTAGATCACGTAAATTACAGACCAGCTATTTACACTGGAATGCACTTACAGTGACCCGATCAGCGTTACCTTTCTATACAAAATGATAAGAGTGCAATATACATCAGAATACATGTGATACTGGTTTAATACAGAAGCAGTACAGTGGCTTAGTGGTTAGCACAGTTGCATCACAGCATGAAGGTCCCTGATTTGAGCCTCGGCTGGGTCAGTTGGCGTTTCAGTGTGCTCCGGTTTCCCCCATACTCCAAGCACATGCACTATAGGGGTATTGGGTGAGCTAAATTGCCCATAGTGTTTGTGTGTGTGAATGAGTGTTTATGGGTGTTTTCCAGTACTGGGTTGCAGCTGGAAGGGCATCCGCTGTATAAAACATGTGCTGGAAAAGTTGTCAAGATGTAACATTCATTATACGCTGATATTTGGTTGATTTTAGGTTGGATGTTGGACATTGATGTTGACCTGACATTCGTTTCTGACGTCAACCCAGTTTTTATTTCCAAACAAAATGCAACGTTTTCACAATGTTGAGGCACAACATCAATGTTGGCATCCTGTGCAGGGGATATTTTTTAAATCCTCTACTGTAAATATATCAAAACTCAGTATTTGTTTAGTAATGTGCATAGCGAAAAGCTTCGTTTGATCAACTTTAAATGTGAATTTCTCAATATTTAAATTTTTTGAACATCCAGAAAGCAGATTTTTACATAGTGGTATCTCGACAAACTATTATTCTACTCTAACAAAATGACTTTTCAATTCAAATAGGAATTCATCAGGAAGCAGATTACATATCGCAACATACATTTCCATTCATTCATTCATTTTCTTTTCAGCTTAGTCCCTTTATTAATCCGGGGTCGCCACAGTGGAATGAACCGCCAACTTATCCAGCAAGTTTTTACACAGCGGATACCCTTCCAGCCACAACCCATCTCAAGGAAACATCCACACACACATTTACACACACTACGGACAATTTAGTCTACCCAATTCACCTGTACCGCATGTCTTTGGACTGTGGGGGAAACCCAAGCGAAGGCAGGGAGAACATGCAAACTCCACACAGAAACACCAACTGAGCCGAGGATCGAACAAGCGACCTTCTTGCTGTGAGACGACAGGACTACCTACTGCGCCACTGCCTTGCCCAACATACATTTCCAGTATCATAAATCCCTACTACTAATATTTATGTTTTAGTTGTTTGTGAGGTACAAATCAGTTCTATTCTCTGAGAACTTACAGTACTATAGTATCACAAATTCAATATAATAGCTTCAGAACATAGAAACATTTCAGTTAATCAACAAAACACTTACAATCATTTGATAAAAGTCACATGTGAAAGCAGCTGATTACGGAAAACTGTAATCCATCCCTTAATATTAATACCTCTGAGTATAATACCACTAAAATGATGAACTCTTTTTCATTAGTGTATTGAAATAAGTCTGAAAAGTATTATTTTACACTTAATTATCCAATATCCATGCTATTTAAAATACTTAAAACAGCATTGTAAAATATGAAGTCGCATTACAAAACAGCTGATGCACACAAAACCCTGACAGCACATGAGATCGCATCTAATATGCATGTCATCTGCCAGTAAATATGAATATTTCTGAGTATTAAACCTCTCAAATGATTGTCTCAATTGCATTTGTGTAGCAAAATAAGACTGAAAAGCATTATTCTACAACTGACTATCCATTATCCGTGCCTGGATGCCATTAAGACCTTTCAAGATTTACAATATGTTAAACTTCAGTTAAAAAATACTGAAACTAGCATTATAAAGTATGAAGTCACATTACAGAAACAGCTGATGCACACAGAACTGTGACAGCACATGAGTTTGCATCTACATTAATGCATCTGCAGATATGAGTCTCTCTGTAAACACAACTCCGAGTCCTAAAAATAAAAAACTCCCAGATGCTTTTGTGCACCAGTAAGTCAGAAAGGGCTGCTGTTGTCAATAACATGAAGCCACTCTTCTGGTCCCGCGGATGCTGACTCCACACTTCATCCAGCCGTTCACCACTTTAGCGCAGGATCTATTATTTATCTGCATCTGTGTCTATGTTTGGAGGCTCTGCTAAACTCCTGTGGAATTTCCCCACAGGATGCGCAATTTGCCTTTCCATTCCTGTAGTTTTATTTTAATGGGCATCTTAAACGAGCTGATTTAACCCTCTCGCCTTAGCAGTCTGCATGTACAGTACAGTGGGGAAATAAGGATTGAACACGTCATCATTTCTCTCAGAAAACATATTTCTAAAGGTGCTGTTGAGTTGAAATTTTCACCAGGGGTCTGTTCTTCGTACCTCGCTTAAATGATCTACGATGATTTGGCAGATCCTGGATCTTTTAATCTCGATAACTGATCTCGCTAATTTGGTTCTTCAAACAAGTTCGCGAATCAGATTAGAATGTCTGGATAAACTGATCTGAGATCGCTGCGTGTGTTGTAAAGGACAGATCTATCGATCCTTGAAATCATGATCAGCAATGCAACGATTGGTTGACGTCACAGCAGCGTAATGACATCATCTGATTAATATTTAATTATCCATGTGAGCAAAATTACATCCAATTAGCAGTAAACGGCTTGTTAAATATGACACGCAATAACTTTACACATTTGTTGTGCAGGCTTTACACTTTCATGTGTCAAGAGTATTCATCATGTATTTCAATGCATATCAATGTATTTAGTTCCACATTTAGAAAAGATTTTCTTTATTATAGTCGCCGTTTTTTAATCGGTGTAAAGAATAACTGGATGTTTACAAAAGCATTTTGATATTGGTAAAGGCGTCTGCAACTTTTGTGAAGCATCAAATCACCGGCATATTAACTATCAAAACATGTTCATGACTGCATAAATGTATTATTGCTTTAAAAAAAAGTCACATATTGTGCATTTCTATTATCATACACAATTTGTACTAAAGCGATCTAAAAAGTTCATATCAATAAGTTTTCTCTTTGCACCACCAGGGGGCAGTCTTTGTACTTTCATTTCGAGGGTGCAGATTGCATAAGTTTTATTAATATGTATAACTTTATTTATTTTATTAATGACTATAACTTTATATATATATAGTTAAAAAATATGTACCATTTTCCCAAGTGTATATAACTACTACTGTAAAAAAATATCAGAATTCAGAACACACTTTCTGTATTATCTTTGCTTGAACTGAGCCGATCTAATCCTGTTTATATGAGTTGAACCTGCTCCCGATCAGGTTTGACCCAGCAGAACTGTTGCTATGACAACAACTCTCAGATCAGCTTTGAAGAACGAAACGATCCTGGATCATGTCAAATCGCCAACATCCAAATCCAGCTAACTGAGTAATCCACGTATGAAGAACAGACCCCTGATATTAATAAAAAACCAAAGAAAACAAATATAATTGGTTCACAAATGATGTTATGTGTAATCAAATGAAATTATGCAGGAAAAAGTGTTGAGCACATGAAGAAAGGAGGGTGTAGAAGGACATGGAAAACCCAGACAGCAGCTGAAATCTCTTAGTAGTTCTTCAGCAACCCTCTGTTCAGCTGCTTCAGTCCAACATCTACATCAGCAGGAGGATGAAGATGAACCCATTTCAGCAAGACAATGATCCAAAACAGCCAAGGAGATTTTCAGATTAGGGATGCTCATTTCGATTTATTTTACCAACCAACAACCGCAGCTCGTTAACCAAATATTAACCGTTAACAGATAAACATTTCAATATTATTTAATAAAAAATCATTTAGGTGTCTATGTTGTGTCACATTAAATATTTTAAAATGCTGATTTATGCGAACAGCAGCATACAGAGCATCTTCACGCACATGCAGCGTTTCCGACAGCATAGAAAAAAAAAAGAATAAACTAAATAAAAATAATAAAATAAACAGGCCTGGCCTAGATATTTTTCACCTAAATGAAAAACTAAGGTTGCAAAACGAAAATACTGACTGAATCTTTTTTAAGAACCGGCTATTACGAGAACCAGCGATCGCTCTCCGGAGATCACTGGTTTCCACTAGAACCATGAACTACACTTCCGCATTGCTCCTGGACTACATTTGCATACATGCACTTCTCGTAGACACGCATGCTCACTCATCTGCTTGATTACACTCACCACCTGAACCTTGTCACAGACTGATAGCTTACCATACATAAGCCATTCATGAACCCATCCTGGTTGCCGAGTCTTGTTTACCTAGTGTGACATTACAACGCGTTTCCCTGTCTTGTTTTCTCCGTGTTAGACCTTAGCCCTGTATTCCCTGTTCTCCTGTTTAGCCGCCTGCCTTGTGACCTGTTGCCTGATTTACGATTACGAGTTTGGATTTGTCTGCATATACCCGATTGTACCTGATTTGACCACTGCTTGTCTGACGCTGAAATAACCTGCATATTGGATCTTACATCCTGTTGTCTCTGTCAATCCACCCCCGACGTTACACCGGCACTGGCTGTTTTTTTCAAATAAAAATATCAGGCTATTAAATCGATCGCTCCACTGCAAATATGCATTTAATTAATGCTTCGTTATTATTATTATGTCGCAAAACCCCTTTTAACATTTTAATAGAAGTCATTAGTTCAGAGATTATGTCATAATGAATTATTTCCTCCATCTCACTCGGAATCAGCGCTGGTTTGTGTCAACTCATCTGAGTCAAACTGCGACCAGAAATATCCTCCTTTTATTTTGCTTCTTTGGCAAAATACGTCTATAGGCACGTGTTACCATCCCGCAAGTTAACATATCTTTGTTGCACATGAGGGGCCGATCACAGCGAATGCGCTTTTCCGTTCCAAAAATGTGAGGCGCACCACACTGCCTTTTATGTTGACAAGAAAAAAAAGAAACTTGGTGCTCTTTTTTTTATGTCACTATAGGAAACGACTGAATCAGCTGCTCTATTGTGCACGAGTGTTGCTGTTCATGTTGTTAGAATTGTAATATATAATAACATTGTGATATTCATGATTTGTAAAGTAATACAGCTCTGGATAACTTGAAACCGTCGTCCTGACAACACAAACACTGCAGGCACCTCAACAGAAACCCCGCCTCTGCTTTCCTTTGATTGAAGAATGAAAAAGACGTGACTTATGTAATGCGCTTTTCCGCTCAGGGTTGAGTTTTATTTTAACCGTAAGCATACAGCGCGCAATGGCATAACATGAGGCGCGCCAGCCTGATCTCACGAGGAAACGTAAGTATTTTACGTTTTGTCAGTTTAGTGGCTAATTCGTACAAGTTCAGTCGTACGAAAATTATTACGATATAATTACGATTTTAAAAAGGAGGCGTGGCACCTAACCCCACCCCTAACCCCAACTGTCTTTGGGTGATGAGCAAATCGTACTAAATTGTACAAATTAGATCGTACACTGAAAAAAATTATTCAGAGATGATTACTTGGATTTACTCATTTTTTTTATGTTAAGTGGTTGTAAACAATTTATTCGTGTTGAATTTAAACAAACAAATTAAGTTGAACATTATTAAACTTAATTTGCTTGTTTAAATTCAACACAAATAAATTGTTTGCAACAGTTATGCATGCAACACTTTTTTACATTTACATTTAGTCATTTAGCTGACGCTTTTATGCAAAGCGACTTACAAATGAGGACAAGGAAGCAATTTACACAACTAAGAGCAACAATGAAGAAGTGCTGTAGGCAAGTTTCAGGTCTGTAAAGTCTAAGAAGGGAAGTATTAGGAATTTTTTTTTTTTTTTTTTTGGGTACAGTTAGTGTGATATTCAGAGAGGCAATTGCAGATTAGGAAGTGAAGTGGAGACTAAATAGTTTTTAGTCGTTTCTTGAAAATAGCGAGCGACTCTGCTGTTCGGATGCAGTTAGGGAGTTCATTCCAACAACTGGGCAGATTGAGCGTGAGCGTTCGCGAAACAGATTGAGCGTGAGCAGATTGAGCGTGAGCTTTCGTTTTTTCAGTGTACGAAGTCATATGAATTAGCCACACAGTCAAAAAGTTTCGAATTGCCATGAGATTGCATTGGGTGCAAAACAGTTAATAAACTATTTAAAAAATGCCCTTTTTAACGCAAAAAGCGCATTTAGTTATCGCCCCCTTATGTAGCTAAACTTTTAAAATATATAAAATAATATTTTTAATCGTTTAACTGATACCATTAAACGGTTACAAATGCACCGTTTCGCTTAACGGTTAATTCATTACTTTGAGCATCCCTATCTCAGATGCTTTCAGAGAAAGAAAATCAAGCTGTAGAATGGCCCAGCCAATTACCTGATCCGAATCCAATAGAGAATACAGAATAAAGCTCAGATTTTACAGACACTCTTTTGGCACTCTGTGAGAAACTCACACCTGAGCATTGTATGTGACTTCATTCTCCATATGAGAGGCGTCTTTAAGCTGGGTAACCGATGTATAAAAACATTGTTTAGGTCTTTTATTCTGCTGTTAAATGACGGTTCTTAATATATAAAGCACTTTTGTCCATTTTCTGGAATGACTACCTTCATAAAAAACATCATGAAAGATATCATCACTGTGAAAATACCCTTCTCATACAGTGAAATATTGTTTTGATCATACGGCCCAGCCCTGTGTGGTGTAGTTAATTAATCTGAGCTGAGGTGTTTTCCAGTTTTGTGATTAACGTTGTTTAACGCTCTCGGAGGATCGTTTTTTTGGCGCTTCATCCAATCGTCCTCCATCCCTGCTGTCGTGGTCTTGTTGCGATAAGCTTTTCCCCCCGGGTGGAGCGGCGTCAGGTCATGCAGAAAGCCTTCATTAAGGAGACTGTACTACAGTACGATCCTTAGTCGGGTTTGTGCAAAATTAGCCCCAGTGAGCATGGCCCAGTTTACCCCTCTGGGGGAACGGCTGAAGATGTGACCGAACATGAAAGTGCTGAGTCTGCTTTTACACACTGATAACATCACACACTGAACAACTGCGTACACACAAACACAACATGCTGGAAAACTCACTCCACTTCAGGCGTTATTAATGGAGCTTTTATCACGAGTTACACTCACAAGTCGCATTTAATCATTTTTTAAAATTAGTAAAATACTGTAAAATGAGTGAAATATTATTACAATTTTAAATAGCAGTTTTTTAATTGAATGTAGTTCTAAATTTAATTTATTCCTGTGATTTAAAGCTGAATTTTCAACGTGATTTACACAAAAATGTTTGGAAACAGTAATATGCGTTAATGTTTTAAAACATTCACTAAGGCTGCGTTTATTTGACCAAAAATACTAAAAAAAATAGTGAAATATTAATACAATTGTAAATAATAGTTCTCTTATTGAATGTAGCTTCAAACTGATTTTTTTCTGTGATTCAAAGCTGAATTCTTCATTAAAATTGGAAATTTGGAAACGGTAATAGCCTTTTTTTTTTTATTTGATGGTAATTCTGTTCACTAATGCTGCGTTTATTTGATCAAAAATACTGTAAAAAATTGTGAAATATTATTGCAATTTTAAATAGCTTTTCTCTTATTGAATGTAGTGTTAAATTTAATTTATTCCTGTGACTCAATGCTGAATTTCCATCATGATTTACAATAAAATGTTTGGTAAGAGTAATATGTGTTATTGTTTTAAAAGAAGGCAATTCTGCTCACCAAGGCAGCGTTTATTCGATCAAAAATAAAGTAAAATGAAAAAAGAAGCCAGTTCTGCTCACAAATGCTGAATTTATTTGATCAAAAATACTGTAAAAAATTGTGAAATATTATTAAAATTTTAAATAGCTGTTTTCCTATTGAATGTAGTTTCAAATATGATTTTATGATGTGATTCAAAGTTGAATTTTTCATTACGGTTGGAAGTTTTTTTATGGTAATTCTGCTCATTTATCTAAATTTAAATAGCTGTTCTCTTAATGAATGGAGTTTTACATTTAATTTAGTTCTGTGATTCAAAGCTGAATTTTCATCGGATGATCCTTCAGAATTCATTTTAACTTGATGACTTGCTGCTCTATTATGATCAGTTATTATTGGTACTAAATCACCAGCACTGTTATTGTTGACAAATATTTTTCCTTGCTCAATAGTATCATGGAAATGGTGACAATAATACTTGAGATAAAAGATCTATTTTAGGAAATTTGATAAACATTAACTTCAAAATAATATCTTTTATTTGATCTTTACATTATAATAAACTTCAGATTTTGAGTGTGGTTTATTTATAAACTAATTTCGAGAGGATCACGTGCTTAAGACTGAACACAGCTGGTACCGCATCAGGAGAAACTCTCCTCTCGCCCTTCAAACAGGAGGGAGCCCTAGGCTCGAGGATATTCTGAGCACAGGGCTATCTTCCGGGACAGCATGCCAAATACGCTTTATTATCAATCATCAGCTAAGTGTGAACTCTTGACGAGCCTGTAAATATCCACAGGATTTTCAATATCACAGGCCAGATTTAAGGCTGTACGATATTAAAAAACATCTGATATGAAGATCATTTGTTTTTCTGCCTTAAATAGTGCAACTTCAGAAGAAATTAGTCAAAATTAAGAGTTAAAACAACAAGGTAAATAATCTGCCAGTGGGGGAAAATAAATGTGTTTTTGCATTGAAATGAAGATATTTGGACGAGAAACTAAATTCTAAGTAAGAAAAAAAAACATTTTAATCATATAAATACAATTAAATACAAATAAAAGTGATTAAATACAATTCTGTGACTCCTGGTCAACTATAACTCAGACTCAATATTGCATATCTCTCGATGTGACTATTGCGGAGGCACACATTGCGATATCAATGCTCTAACCATATGTTGTGCAGTCCTATAGCCAGATTAATATGTAAAAATACAACCAACAATCTGAATATTCAACAAAGACACTCTAAAAAGCTGGAGTAATATATAATTACTCACTCAGACGCTTTGAAGAACCTACAACAAAATCCGGCATGATCTTAATCCTGATATAGTGAATTATTGAGTATCTGCTGTATTTAAAAGCGAGCGTCTCTCACAATATCTGGCTCTAATTTAGCAGCTCATTTAACCGGCTGCAAATACAACATTAAACATTGACATTGTGACACGCACTCACTGAGGAGTTTCTTTCTTCTTTAACTCCGCTTGTCAGTTTTTGCAGATAGCTAAAAAGAAGAAATATGAGGGGAATTATCCAGAAGATTGATTCTGGAGAGATGAATGTCTTCTGTTCATGCCTCTTTATCTGACAGGGTTTGTGCTCTCCGGCCGAGGCTTTTCGTTATTCTCTGAGACACAAACATGTTTGGGCCGGGTTGAGGCTCTGTCAGAGCGCCGCTTCATCACTGTCTGATGGAGAAATGATACGCTGCGCCGTCCCGGACCGGAGGATCCGTCTAAATGAGGAACCATAACTGCTGAATTCCTCCTGTTGAGCGTCTGACGCCTGCACACACTTACTCATTACAACAGCATACCTCCTTACACATCTTCCTGACACGGTAACACTTTTAATAATCAAAACAGAGTGGTTTGTCTTTCTTTATTTAGATTTTTATTTATTAAATTCAAGCAAAATATTTCAAAGATGGATGGATGGATGGATGGAGGAGCACACCACCTTTTAAAAATGTATATATTTATCCATTTCACAGTAAATATAAACACTACGTTTTGATAATATATACATTTATTTATGTATTTATTTAATATAGGGCTCCACATAAATGAAAAAAATTCAGATAGCAATTTCTCAGCATAAACAATACTTTTTAACCTATTTATTTGCTTGTTTGTTTGTTTATATATTTAATAATTGTTTATTAATACATTTAAATTCAAATGATTTAGTTATTTAGTGATATTTTTTGTTATTTAGTTATTATTATTATAATTATTATTATTATTATTATTATTATTATTAGTGTGTTTTAGTTTGGTCAAATATATTACTGTAAGAAAAAATAAATTAATAAAAATAAATAAATAAAATAAAAATATATACATTTATTTTTAATTGTTTATTTATTTTTTTACTGCAGGATACTTTACAGTAAAATATTTGACAAAAGTAAAACTAATCATATAATATACTATACAATATTATATTTGTGCATATACATTAGATTAGTCAGTACTGAAGCCTCATCTGGAGCTTATCTAACAACATAACGTATGAAAACGCTCCAAAAACGGGTACAGCCAAATTGATGTTTTAGAAAAATATTAAATACAAATTTAAAATAAAAAAAGAAGAAAAAAATCAAGAAGCAAAGAAAATAAAAAAAGTTGAAATTTTGTAGGTTGTAATTTTTTTTTTTTTTGCAATATTTTGCTTGAATTTAATTGTAATATCTGTCAATTTCTGAATATGTTAGGTGACTAAAATCTAACTTTAATAAACATATCTGTTAATAAATCTGACTCCCATTAAAGCACGGTTTCTGTGTGTGCGAGTGAATCGTAGATCAATATAAAATAATAAAGTCCAGAGCTTATCATTGTTATTGACAAAAATTTAATGGCAATTCGATACGTATTGTTTATCGGCCCAGCTATGGCTGGTGTGGCTAAAGTTTGAGATATTAACTATATACTACTATTACGTATTGATTAATAAAGGTTCATAAACAGCACAGATTAAAATGGTTCGAGTCTCGGCTGGGTCAGTTGGCATTTCTGTGTGGAGTTTGCATGTTCTCCCCGTGTTGGCGTGGGTTTCCTCCGGGTGCTCCGGTTTCCCCCACAGTCCAAACACATGCGCTATAGGGGAACTGATTAACTAAATTGGCTGTAGTGTATGAGTGTGTATGGGTGTTTCCCAGTACTGGGTTGCGGCTAAAAGGGCATCCACTGTGTAAAACATATGCTGGAACAGTTGGTGGTTGATTGCACTGTGGTGACCCCTGATAAATAAGATGTTAAGCCAAAGGAAAATGAATGAATGAATGAATGAATGAAAGTTGTGATCTTTAAGCCAAAAATAAATCAAGATTCTCATTTAATCCAGGATCGTGCGATTCTAAGTGCATGCTATCATGGCGACAAAACCAGATTAAAACAGACCAACTCACTTAAGCCAGAAAAATCTAACTAAACCAGAACTTAACCCGAGTTAAAACCCAATCCGGCTTCTGAGAAAGAGCAGAAATAAATAAAGAGGATGACGACTTTAACCAAGAGCTCCACAAAGCACCTGTCCAGCATAATTAAGCCCAAACCGCAGCTCTGTGCATTAAACCTAAAGCAGGACTCCAGTAAAACCCAGCTTCAATGGAGATCCAGGCCTGAGGCAGAGTTACTCTAATGACCCGCCGCAAAAAAACAGACCCTCCAGACCCCTTTGAGCCCCAGCTTTATTGCAGAGTCAACAGTAGGACTAACATTGACCTCTTATCATCTCCGCAGACTCTAATGCGAAGCAGAGGCCGCCCCGCACAACCTCAAAGTGAATGCATGTTCTTGTTTAAGCGCCATAAAAACAGGAAAGCGCAAACATTTATCTGTGCTATGCTTTCATCTGCTGTCTGCCGAGCTGAAGAATAACAGAGCCAGCAGGCTGATAAAGTGGAGATAGGAAATGGAAACGCGTGGGTCTCGTGTTCCCATGATTCCTGCCGGGCGCTGATTACTTGTTCGGGACTCCCTCTAAGGTGAACTGCCGCGCTTTATTATTGAAGCAGACTTCAGCATCGGCATGCGCAATCATAAAAAATAATAAAGGCATGAGTTGAGAATACTAATAACTTGGCGAACGCACTTTTAGCGGCTATTTACAAAACTTTACTTGAGAAAACGAAGAGATACGAGGTGTACAAAATTGCATTTTCTACTATTGATTGGGTGAAAAAGTAGTTGTTTTAAGTAATAGAATTGGAAAATACTAACTAATGAATATTTTGGAAGAAAAAAAATGCTTTAAAAATCTGATCTGAGTGAATCTTTTACTGTAGACTCACTCTGAATGCATCATTTCAATCAAATATTAATTTACTGAATACTGAATGAACTGATCAATTGAATCGGTGAAACTTTTACAGGTGTCTCACTCTGATCAGATCATTTGAATCAGTGAATCTTTTCCTGGAGATTCACTCTGAACTGATCATTTGAATCAGTAAACATATTCCTGGAGACTCACTCTGAACGCATCATTTGAGTTAGTGAATCTTTTCCTGTAGGTTCACTCTGATTGAATCATCGATACTTTTGCTGGAAATTCACTCTTAACGCATTGTTTGAATCAGTTAATCTTTTACTAGAGACTCACTCTGAACGCATCATTTGAGTCAGTGAATCTTTTCCTGTAGGTTCACTCTGATCGAATCATTGATTCCTTTACTGAAAATTCACTCTTAACGCATCGTTTGAATCAGTGAATACATTACTGAAAACTCACTCTGAACGCATTATTTAAATCAGTGAATCTTTTACTATAGGCTCACTTTGATTGAATCATTGGAATCATCAATTATTGAACTGGAAACTCATTTGAATCAGTGAATCTTTTACTGGAGACTCACTCTGATCAGATTATTTTTGAATCACTGAATCTTTTACTGGAGACTCACTCTGTAAACATCATTCGAATCAGTGAATCTTTTACTGGAGACTCACTCTGAAAGCATCATTTGATTCAGTAAGTCTTTTACTGGAGGCTCACTATGAACGGATCATTTTAATGAGTGATCCTTTAACTGTAGACTCTCTCTGATCTGATAACTTGAGTCACTGAATCATTTAATGGAGACTCACTTTAATCAAATACATTTTGAATCACTGAACCTTTTACTGGAGACTCCCTTTGAAAGCATAATTTGAATCAGTGAATTTTTTACTGGAGACTTACTCTAATCGAATCATTTGAATCAGTGAGTATTTTATTGGAGACTTACTCTAATCGAATCATTTGAATCAGTGAATATTTTACTGGAAACTCACTTTGAACACGTCATTTAAATCAGTGAATATTTTACAGGAGACTCACTCTGAACGGATCATTTGAATCAGTCAGTATTTTACTGGAGACTCACTCTGATCGAATCATTTGAATCATTGATTATTTTACTGGAAACTCACTCTGAACGCGTCATTTGAATCAGTGGATCTTTTACTGGAGACTCACTTTGAACAGATAAGTTGAATTATTGATTCTTTTTACTGGAGACTCACTCTGATCAGATCATTTTTGAACCACTGAACCTTTTACTGGAGACTCATTCTGAACCGATCCATTGAGTTATCGATTATTTTACTGGAGACTCTGATCAGATAAATTTTGAATCAGTGAATCTTTTACTGGAGACTCTCTCTCTGAACTGATCATTTACAGATCAGAGTTATCTATAAATATATATATATTTTATATATTATAAATATATATATATATATTTTTTTTCTCCCTTTGGTGTCAAAATGTCATTATATGAGTGGAGCAATCTTGTGCAGATGCTATAATTGAACTAATATCTGACATATATTAAAATGTATACAAGAATGAATTATACTTATATTTTATTTAGATGTGTTTGGGTGAACTGCCCCTTTAGCATGACCATGTGTTTGTGTATAAGTTTGTATACTTTTTAAAATAACCGTATCATTATTTATTTAGTGTCAATGTGTGTTTGTGAAAATAAAGGTTGAGCCAAGCGGTGTGTGTGTGTGTGTGTGTGTGTGTGTGTGTGTGTGTGTGTGTGTGTGTGTGATCATAAACTCTTCTTCTTCCTCATGGGCATCAGCAACACACACAGTTTGTTGTCCTTCCCCTGTGCTGAAGGTATTTTTCCTGATAATTGCTGTGGGTCGCGTGCTGAGGTTTTAGCTCTGCTCTCCTGACGTCACGTGGAGTAAAAGATGTATTACAGTAGTCACACAATGGCTCTGTCTGTGGCCAATGGCGCCGTCTCCAGCCGTGCAGGTACTGTAGGTGAGCGAGCGCAAAGTCACGCCAATGACAAGGGAAAAAAGGGGAAAGTGAACGCGGAGTGCAATTAATCACACACTGTCAGCCTGTAAACTACAGAGAGCAGCATTGCCTTCTATTAGCAGTCCATTAGTGGATCTGCACACAAGTGAGCCAGCCGTCTGTCAACAACTCGGTGTGTAGAAGATTCTGACAGAATGATGACCTTGGATATAAATGTCATTGTGATTTCTGCTCTAAATAGGTTCTCTTTAGATGTCTGGGATGAAAACAACTTTCCACCCATTGAACACATATTAAGAAACGTTTATTTTAAAATATTTTGAAACGCGTCAGGCTAAACATCTCAATAAATCCAACACAGGCTCATTCTGAAAACGTAGCCCTATGTACGTTTCTGGAGAACGCAAATTATGTAGCCAGAGGTATGTATGGCTGCATTTCATTTTCAAAACGAACAATACAGGGACTGCAGTGGCGCAGTAGGTAGTGCTGTCGCCTCACAGCAAGAAGGTCGCTGGTTCGAGCCTCAGCTCAGTTGGCGTTTCTGTGCGGAGTTTGCATGTTCTCCCTGCGTTCGCATGGGTTCAGGGTGCTCTGGTTCATGCAGTACAGGTGAATTGGCTAGGCTAAATTGTCCGTAGTGTATGAGTGTGAATGGGTGTTTCCCAGAGATGGGTTGCGGCTGGAAGGGCATCCGCTGCGTAAAAAAAACTTGCTGGATAAATTGGCGGTTCATTTCGCTGTGGCGACCCCGGATTAATAAAGGGACTAAGCCCATAAGAAAATGAATGAATGAATGAATGAATGAATGAATGAATGAATACGGGGCAGTATGACATTATTCCTTTTCGCACTAGCAGCTGACCGCTTGCCTACATATGAACGGCTTTATACGTTACAATTGTGTCCTGTTAGCTCGCCATGTAGCGCAGAGACACTTGAGACGCACAGAAGAGTCAACCACGACGACAGGGCTTTAAATCCAGTGAATACGGTTTCAGAAAGCAGGTAAAACAAAAACAGAACCCAAAAATTTAAATAAACAAGGAATAAACATGGTGAGAATGTGGCAAAATCTAAAATCGTGGTAAAAATCAGGCGAGGGCTTTTCTTTTTCTGGATTGCTATTGAAAACTGTTGTCTGGATTTAGGGAAGTGGCAGGTCAATCAATACAATTGGTTGGGTTTAGGGAAGGAGGAGGCTGGGTCAGTCGATCGACTGCAGGGTCTGGTGGAACAGCAGGCGTGAATGGAACTCCCAAGACAAATTTAGGTATACACAGCGGCCTCTGGTGGATTCTACAAAAAAATGTACCTCCTGGGACGCATTTCATAGTCTCTAGAAATGTATATAGAGGTACATTTTCAGAATGAGCCTGGGTTGAAGAAATCACTGCTGTCTTCATTAGTTTCAAAAACACAGACTGTTTTACAAATAGGGCTGGGCAATACAGCAAAAAATATCATGATATCATGTTTCATATCATTCAGTATTGATAATTATTACATTTTTTTACAATACATTAAGGAATATTAGGATTTTATTGTTATTTAACTACTTTATTTCAATTTACCAACATTACTAAGGCAAATAGTTTTAATAGTCTATATGTTTTTTTGGAAGGATGGACGGACGGACGGACAGACAGATAGAGAGGCAGGAAATTTCTTACACAATATGTTGTTTCAAACAACTAAAATGTCGATAAAATTTACTTTAAACTGCAGAGTTGAATTTTCAACATCAGCATCTAGAGCAGAGATTATATCTCATAATGCACTGTAAATAAACTAAAAAAAAAGCAGATCAGGAAATGTACAGGCTAATTAATGTATATTTTCAGAGTGGGCATGCTCATTGCATGTGAATGCTACGCCTCTGCTATAATGCAATAAATGGAAAAACCTCCACTGTAAAAATGACCCGTAATTTTAAGGTTTTACGTATTTTGGCGTTTCATGTTTTCATTTTTCATTTATTTATGCTCTTGGATTGCATCATGGTACTTTCATCTTTCCTCCAATGACTTTTGATGTTGAATACCGAACCTGTTAATTACTGTATGTTCTTCAGCGTGTGCGTGGTCGTTGCGTGTGAATGCTACACCTCCACTATAATGCAGTGTGAGTGGCGTTTGTGAAATCCAACGCTCAAAGCCTCTTTGTTTTGCACTCACAGAAGGGCTCGGAGAATCCTCAGTGTCCAATTATAGCCGAGGATCAGAGAAATGTAATTTACAGGCCCTGCTCCTCATGGAGAGAGTAATTGTGATCAGGAAATGGAGAGAGAGATGAGAGTTATTATTATTACCAGTCAAGAGGTTTCGCTTTCTGGGAAGTTTCTGGGTTTTGGGAGTAGATGATGCCCCGTCATGAACGTGAACGCACTAAACTAAAATGATTCATTGGATTTACTACATTTTTTTAAGGTAAGTGGAAACAATTTCCTTAATGTAAGCATTCATTCATTCATTCATTTTCTTTTCGGTTTAGTCCCTTTATTAATCTGGGGTCGCCACAGTGGAATGAACTGCCAACTTATCCAACATATGTTTTTTCAGCATATATCCATGCAGTGGATGCAGATCCAGCTGCAACCCATTTCTGGGAAACATCCATACAAACTCATTCACTCTTTTACACTACGGACAATTTAGCCTACCAAATTCACCTGTACCACATGTGTTTGGACTGTGGGAGAAAACCGGAGCACCCGGAGGAATCGCCAACTGACCAACCAGCAACCTTCTTGCTCTGAAGCGACCCTATTATTGTTGTTGTTGTTGTTGTTTTTGTTATTATTATTATTATTATTTTTTATTATTATAATTATAAATATAATAATAATTATTATTATTATTATTTATTTTTACTATTATTATTTTATTATTATTTTTATTATTATTACAATTATTATCATTTTATTTAATTTTTTATTATTAGTATTATTATTATTTTATTATTATTATTATTTATTTTTTATTTATTTTTATTATTATTACTAATATTATTTTTTATTTTTTATTATTATTATTATCATTTATTGTTATTATTATTATTATTATTATTATTTAAATATATAATAATCTTATAAAAATATAAGTTTGTTTTGACATAATATAAATGTGTTTTATATAGATTTAATATGCATATGTGATGTAAACTAATGCATAAACATTTAATTAAATGTATATATTCTGCATTAAACACAAATATGATTTTATATCTAAATATAAATAAACATTTTCTTAAATATATGCCTGCATGTGTGTGTTTGTATATAGATAATACATTTCTATAAACACACACACACACACACATTATGTCAAAACAAACATTAATTTTAGATATTTTTTATGACCTTATTAACTGACATTAACAAAAAACTAATAAACACTCTACTGTACATCTCGCAGTTTGCTCAGTATCAACTAACATCCCCATAACAATATTGTTCAAAGTTTTCAACACACACTATATGAGAGTTTCTGATGACTCACCATTTTGGCTCGACCTTTACCTTCACGACCGCGTGTGTGCATTAAGTCTCATTTTCTCCTCCAGCCTAAAAAAATGGCCTTCAAATGCACTACATCATGCCATCCTGAGGGAATTACGATACACGGTGGCAGTGGGTCACGGTACAGTCGCACAATGCTGCCTTTGTGTTTCTAAACGCATGTGGAAAAGAAACCGTAGTAAAGCCCACGAGACTCGAGCGTTAGAGTAGTTCTGTCCTCTTTAAAGAGGGCCTGTTATGCAGAAATCACAGTTCTGTAACAAACGTGTATGAATATATCCAGCTTATAATAACTAATTAATTCCATCGTTTATAATCAGACTTGATGAAAGCAGTGAATTAAAGAAAGAAATCCACACTAATGTTTTCTTTATTAGTAACAATGATGATCCCAATAAAAAAACAATAACAAAATTGTTAAACCAACATGTCTCTTTCTCATTCATTCGATTTCCTTTGGCTTAGTCCCTTATTTATCAGGGGTCTCCACACTGGAATGAACCTACTCCAGCATATTTTTGAGCAGCAAATGCCCTTACAGCTGCAACCCAGTACTGGAAAACATCCATACACACTCATTCACACAGCCAATGTAGTTCATCAATTCCCCTATAGCGCATGTGTTCGGACTGTGGGGGAAACCAGAGGAAACCCACGCCAACACGGGGAGAACATGCAAACTCCACACAGAAATGCCAACTGATCCAGACAGGACTCGAACCAACAACCTTCTAGCTGTGAGGCCACAGTGCTAACCACTAAGCCACCAGCCATTTCTCAGTCTGAACGTTAAAAATATTTGCTTAAAACTATGAGTGCTGTCAATCCATAAACAAAGCTCAGAGGACACATAAGACGCAGAGGACGTGGAAAAAGTGAACTCAGTTTGACGCACTCAGCTTTTTTAACACGGTAATTATGTGTATGAGAGAGAACAAACAAGGCAGCTTTGTATGCTTTAAAAAAAAAACCCAGAGCATTGCATATGGAAAGCCCTGCATGCACCGTAAAAAGCGTGCAGCCTACATGAAAACAAAAATGTACAAGAATGGATTATGCACATTTGGGATCTTCAGGCTTTCATCAACAAAGGATCTGCATATTCAAACAGACAGCCGGTCTACTTTAGCAACCCCCCCACCCCCCCGAAAAAAAAATCCACATGGCCTGAAACAGTGGATGACAAGATCGTCTCCTGTCTGAGTATTGTCGAGGGTTCTTGGGGTCGGGTGGCACTTTTTTTTATCCCTCTTGACTTCCTCTTATTCATACGCCAGCTCTTGTGGTGATTTTACTGTACTCGAAGTGATTCAGGCACTCTACATTTCTCTCTGAGAGGGACGAGAGGGAATTCACACACACTTAATTAAAGCAAGTGTATCGGCCGTAAAAAAAATAAATAAAAAATAGGTGGATGAGGAGAGACAAAAAGGGAGAGTGAGGGAATTTTTCTCCATGCAGAACAGCTGCTTAAAGAGACAGTTCACCCAAAAATGAGTCATTTACTCTCTTGTTCAAAACCTGCTTGAGTTTCTTTCTTCTGTTGAACACAAATAAAGATATACTGAAGAATATCTTACAAACAAAGCATGATATAACAATATATCCATGATGATCTAGTTGCATTTCTGTAAATTCTGAAAATTAATAGTTTATATGCATTGACCACATGAAAAAGACTCTGTTTTTTTACATTTGAAAGTTTGTACTCAGATATGTAGTCATATATTTGTATTTAATAATTTATAAATTATCATATTTTTCACTTTCTGTAGACCTTCAAGGCATGAACGTGAAAATATTAAATAAATATAAATAAAACTCTTAAACCCTATTGATTACAGGTCCAGCATAAAAATAAAACCATATAGCTAAATAAAATGCTAAATGTAAACATTGAGCTTTCAAGATTGCAACTTTTTCACATTGCTGTTATTCATGTTCCTGTCTGCATTTTTGTAATGGCGTGTAAAATTGCACTAAATTATCTAGTTTATCTAACTTTCCTCATATTGCATGACTGAACAATGCTGGCATTAATTGACTTTCATAGTAAAAATTGTGTTGTTTGTTTTTTCCTACTATGGAAGTCAAAGGCTGCCAACAATCAGATTTTTTTGAGTGTGTTCAAAACATAAAGAGTTAGAAACCACGAGAGAAATGGTTAAACAATGACATAATTTTTTAATTTAGTGCTTTTTTACTGGCACTAATTGACATCCATTTTTTTTTTTCCTACTATGGAAGTCAATGGCTACCAACAATCCAAAAATTTTTTTTAAATATTTTCTTTTGTTTTACTCATAAAGAATTATTAAACACTGACAATTTTCTTTCCTTTTTTTTCTTTTCTTTTTTTTTTGTTTTTTTGGTGCTGGCACTAATTCCCTTCCATAGTCATTTTTTGTTTGTTTTCCAACTATGGATATCAAAGGCTACCAAAAAACAGAATTCTCTAAAATATCTTATGTCATGTTTAACACAAAAAATAAATTTATTAAGGATAAATTAGAAACCACAATGACAAAAATTACTTTTCTTTTTTTGGTGCTGGCACTAACTGACTTCCATAGTATTTTTTTATTTATTTTTTATTTTTTTGTAGTTGCTGATGTTGTTTTACCTACTATGGAGGTCAGGTGTTGCCAATAATAATCATTCTTCAAAATATCATCTTTTACTCATAAAGGTTTACAACCACATGAGAGAAACAGTTAAACCAGGCGTGTCAAACTCCTGGAGGGCCGCAGCCCTGCAGAGTTCAGTTCCAACCATGCTTTAACAAACCTACCTGTAGTTTTCAAACAAGTCTGGAGCACTCAGTCACTTTAATCAGGTGTTTTTCATTAGATTTGAAACTAAACCATGCAGAGCTGCGGCCCTTAAGCAACTTAGTTTGACACCTGTAGGTTAAACAATAACATAATTTGTCGGCGCCAATAGCCAAGTGGTTAGTGCGTCGACACATGGCACCGAAGTGCTAGCAGCGACCCGTGTTCGATTCCTGTCTCGAGGTCCTTTGCTGATCCTTCCCCTATCTCTGCTCCCACACTTTCCTGTCTCTATATCTCCACTGTCCTATCAATAAAGGTGAAAACCCCTAAAAAAAATGATAAACAATTACATAATTTGAACTTTTTGTGTGCTGGTACTAACTGACTTCCATAGTCTTTTTTTTTTATCCTACCATGGAAGTCAGTGGTTGACAATAATCAGCATTCTTCAAATTATCTTCTTTTATTCATAAAGGATTACAACCACATGAGATAAACAGTTAAACATTGACATCATTTTCTTTATTTATTTATTTTCTTTCTTTTTTTTTTTTTGGTGCTGTCACTAATTGACTTCCATAATAATTTTTGTCCTAATATGCAAGACAATGGTTGCCAACATTCATAATTCTTCAAAATACCTTAATTTACGTACAACACAAAAAAATTTAACTCATAAAGAATTAAAACCACATGAGGAAAACAGTTAAATGACGTCATTTTCATTTTTGGGGGGTGAACTGTCCCTTTAAATAAGTAGAGCGGGCAGTTCTTTAAGATCCCCATGTGAACCGGAAACGTGGAGCTCATTAGTATCCAAAAACCTATGGTCATTAATTAGTGGCAAACAATGTTCTCCCTAAATATCGACTTCTTAATGGACACGCGGAGACTTTTGGGTCGTGTTCCCGGTGCAGTCAATGGCATTGGCCTCTGAGGGCCACTGCAATCGGGCTTATGTCATCCTGCGATGCCCTTCAGGCACCGGAGCGGGATACTTTTTCCTCATCCTTTCCTTGTTTCTCATTACCTATGCACAATTGTCCTGGGAGGTTTTGCTAGACTGGATAGGGTTTCTTAGAATCTGATTCCTGATGGGTTTTTTTTGGGAAGTGCAGAGTGAGCCTGGAGCATGCAGACGCTTTATATTTCCCTCCCCCAATATCTGTTAAACAGAGACAAGAGTTTTTCAGCACATTTCCAACCATAATAGGTTTAATATCTCATTTCTATTAACTGATTTCTGTCATGTTTGCTGATCTACTGAGATTTTAATGCACAAACATGTCCAGGGTTTACAGAGAATGCCCTAAAAAAAGAGGAGATATCCAGTGAGCGGCAGTTCTGTGGGCACAAATGCCTTGTTAATGAGGCCAGAGGTCAGAGGAGAATGGCCAGACTGGTTCCAGCTGATAGAAAGGCGACAGTAACTCTAATAAGCACTCGTTACAACCGAGCTCTGCAGAAGAGCATCTCTGAACACACAACACGGCCAACCTTGAGGCGGATGGGCTACAGCAGCAGAAGAGCACACCGGGTGCCGCTCCTGTCAGCTAAGAACAGGAAACTGAGGCTACAATTCACACAGACTCACCAAAACTGGACAATAGAAGATTGGAGAAACGTTGCTGCTCTGATGAGTCTCCATTTCTGCTGACACATTCAGATGCTCGGCTCAACAACATGAAAGCATGGATCATCCTGCCTTGTATCAGCGGTTCAGGCTGGTGGTGGTGGTGTAATGGTGTGGGGGAGATTTTCTTTGGGTCCATTAGTACCAATTGAGCATCAACGCCACAGCCTACCTGAGTATTGCTGCTGACCATGTCCATCCCTTTATGAGCACAGTGTCTCCATCTTCTGATGGCTACTTCCAGCAGGATAACGCAGCATGTCATAAAGCTCAATCATCTCAGACTGGTTTCTTGAACATGACGATGAGTTCACTGTACTCAAATGGCCTCCACAGTCACCAGAGCTCAATCCAATAGAGCAGCTTTGGGATGTGGTGGAACGGGAGATTGGCATCATGGATGTGCAGCCGACAAATCTGCAGCAACTGTGTGATGCTATCATGTCAATATGGAGCAAAATCTCTGAGGAATATTTCCAGTAGCTTGCTGAATCTCTGCCACGAAGGATTAAGCCAGTTCTAAAGGCATCCCGGGTCCAACCCAGTACTAGTAAGGCGTACCTAATAAAGTGGCCGCAGAGTGTATATTGTAATCAGCATATGAGATTACCTATATCAGGATATGAGATTTATTTCTTTTGTCAAATCTTTTGCAGAGTGAGCCCAAAGCATGCAGAAGCTTTAAATAAATAAACAGGACGTCATTTAGAGGAGCACTGCAACAAGTTTAACCAGAACATTTTACAAAAAATCCCAACCCAAGATCAGCAGAATCCGCTGTACAGGACCTGCACTGAAGCACGGCACTCATACCGTAGGCTGTTTATCCAAAAAGGCGGATGCTGGAGGAGATTCACAATCCTAACCTGTGTTTGAGTATGAAGGAGGTGTTTTTGCCATCGCTCTGTGTCAGGAACACGACTGCCTGTTTACTCACACAACAATTATTCAGCCAAATCCCTTTAATGGAGTCCCAGAGTCACTGCACTGCCCGGACACGTCTGACAACACACACCGCAGCAGCACGCATCACATATATGCCACACACACTCACTCACACACACACACTCATTTTATAGTTTTATTTGGATTCAAAGAAACAGGCAACACACACACACACACACACACACACACACACACACACACACACACACACACACACACACACACACACACATATTTACAAAAAACACACAGTCATTTTTTACTTTAATTTGAACACACTCAAGTGTTGTCACACACAATCACACAAACACACACTCATTTTATACTTTTTATGTGAATTTAAAAGTGGATTTACACACACACACACACACACACACACACACACACACACACACACACACACACACACACACACGCATGCATAATATACTTTTTATTTAGATTAAAAAGAACAGGCAAAACACACACATGCAGTTACGCACAGACAATTACGCATACACACACACACACACACTCATTTTATACTTTTATTTGGATCCAAAAGAACAGGAAAAACACAAACACACACACACACACACATTTTATACTTTTATTTAGATTTTAAAAAACAAGCAAAACACACACACACACACACACACACACACACGTGTCACACATGCACACACAAACATTTTATACGTTTATTTGAAATGAAAGGAACAGCCAAAACACACACACACACACGCATTTTATACTTCTGTGAATTGAAAAAAAAAACAACCAAAACACACACACACACACACACACACACATTTGATGATTTTATTTAGATTAAAAATAAGCAAAACACACACGAAGTGTCACACATGCAGACACTCAAGCACACACTCATTTTATACATTTTGATTCAAAAGAGCATGCAAAACACACACACACACACAACATCTCACTCTCTCACACACCCACACCCACACAGACACACACACACACACACACACACACACACGCAGTCACAGACACTCACGCACTCATTTTTTACTTTTATATATGAGCAAACACAAACAAACACACACACACAGTCAAGCACACATGCAGAATCACACACACTCACACACTCATTTTATGCCTTTATTTAGATTAAAAAAAAACAAGCAAAACACACACACACACACACACACACACACACACACACACACTGTTTTTTTTTACTGTACAAATGGTATTCTCTATCCCCCAGCACGACCCTTTGCAGTAAAGGTGTGCAGTTTTACTCTCCAGAAAAACAACAATAGATCTGTATGATCTAGAAGCCTTTTGAAATACGGGGACATCAGCGATGACCTCATAACTCACCATCTCACCATCTCCTTTAATACCTGCGTGGCATACCCGTGACTTTATACACACTTACATCCTCCCTGATATGTCACACACACCCACACACACACACACACACACACACACACACACACACACACACACACACACACACACACACACACACACAGTCACTTGAAAGCTTCTTCAACACTTTTAACTCAACGTTGTGCCCAGAGGAAATCTTGTTTAATTAGTTCATTATAATGCAATCAAGCAACGCAGCTCAAACCAACAGCAGAAGTACACCCCGTAACAGAATCATCTAAATAAATGTTGATTTTACTCCTAATAGATGCGGGGAATTGTCAAGTCAAACTCTTGATAAACATGAACCGCCAGCAGCAGCAGCATTCTATCCTGATTCACAGAAGGAGGCCGTGAATGATATACTGATCTAGCGCTGTTGTTCTTTCATTCACTTATAAATAGTCCCAAAGGAAGATTTAGTGAACTTTTAGAAATTGAAATGACCAAGACATCGAGACAGAGCTGGCTATAATTATATATCCTGGTTGCCTTATTTTTTTAAGTTGAAGAAAATAACATTGAGTACATTAACCTTATATTATGTTAAACTGACTTAAAACAGCTTGCATAACATAATAAACTAGTTTAATAAGTTACAATGATCTAAAAACTGATCATATAATTTATTACACTGTAGCAATCACCAAATCGGTTTAATTGAGGTAAGGTTGGTTTTATATTCACACATTCTGACTTTCTCCTTAATAATACTATTTCAGAAAATTACTCTTTGCAAATATTAAATAGTGAAATCGTATTATCAGCCTTTAACTATGAAAGTATGACATTGTTCAAGTCAAATAAAGTGCTAAGTTAATATTGTTTTGAAGTCTTGCCTGTGTTTTAGACCGAATATTACCATGGTAAACAAGCATGTAACAAGATTTTCCTGAACGAATGTGCCAACTTTAAAACCAACTTTAGCTCAATCTTGGTTTAAAAGAACAACTCAGATCAAAAACTTTTGTTCTGTAAACCCATGAGGCCACACACACACACACACACACACACACACAGAGATAACATTAGCAGCATTTTTAACAGCTCTACAGATAGTAAGAAGCGTGATGATCATGTTTTCATGGAGGTGAAGATCAGAGTCTGCGCACAAACAATCGCAAAACATCCATTCTGTTTATTTCTAATATCCAGAAACACAAACACACTCCTGCGCTCCTCCGCAGACACAAAACAGAGGCACAAGACAAAGTTTTGTCAAGAAATGACCTCACTATGAGCTCATGCTTTATATTAAGAGCAATTATAGGCTACGACAGCCTATGCAAAGTAAAAAGACGACTTAAATATATCCAAGAGGGTCTAATAGTCAAGAAAAATAATACAACTGCGACAAATGCAATGCTATAAACAATATTAGAAATGCCTTCATAACAAGTCGGACCTGCCGCAAATACATTCTGCACTTTCCTCCAAAGGAGAATCGCGGGATTCACAAAACACACAAAAAGTTGTTATTTTAAATAAATAACCAGATAAATAAATAAATAAATAAATAAATTCACACCGACCTCAATTATGACATTTTTCCAAACAATAGTTGGTTTTATATTTGGGCATTCAGACTTTCTCCTTGATATTGTAATTTCGGAAATGTATTGTTTGCAAATTTGAAATAGGGAAATCATATATTCAGCCAATGGCTATAAAAAACAACACTGTTCACAGTCAATTAAATACTGCCAATGTTGTTATGAAGTCGTGCATATGATTTCAGACCGACTATTCAAAGTAGACCCATGATAAACAATATACGGTGTGTCATTGAACGAATGCGCGAATGTAAAACCAACTTCACCTCAATACAAAGTAGCATATAATGAATTAACGGGATGAATAGCCTACTCCTTACTCAAATAAATAAAATTACAAGCACCCAAAAAAATACATGCGCGTGTCTTTACAAACCAAAATCTGCTTGACAAGTTTTCTGATTTGACGCGCATTTCCCGGATTTTCACAAGCCGACATTTGCGTAAAGTTTATTCCGCTCGTTCAGCAAACTTCAGCCCATGCAATACTAATCGATATTAGACATGTAAGCGATAATAAATACAGATAGAGTCTTACCTTGAGCCGCAGCGGAGCTTATGATGAGCGATAAAAGAGTAAAAACCCGCACAGAAATCATCATCATCCGCGCTAACAATCCCGATCCGCTCGCAGTCTCTCCACTTCTCCAACACATCATAACCAAATCACGCTGAAATCCGGGTGAAATGACCGGCAGAGCTTCTGGAGATGATGTCTGTAGTAGGAAACAGCCAAATAAAGCGCTGTTGTTGAAGAGAAACGGAGTGAAATATTGCCGGAAGCTTTTTATAAATATATTTTCCTCTTCTGACTGACAACGCCCGTCAAAACAGCACAGATTGGGTTAATATCCTCAGTTTCTCCGTCAGTCTCAGTTAAATCAGGTAAATCTCAGGTAAATCAGCTCTCCTGAGGTGAGCTCATGCTCAGGGTCTCCGTGTGTGAGTGAGTGAGTGTGTGTGTGCATGTGTGTGTGTGTCGGGGAAGTTGCTCCAGCGCGAGCTCCTCGCCTTCTGATGGAGAGTTAAAGAGGCGCGCGCGTCCCCGAGCCAACCATCGGAGCTCCAGCCAATCAGGAGCCTGCAATCGGAAAAAAGGTTTACCTTCACCAGATGGACAGTGATTGGCTGTGTCATCAAATGTGCTTTTTATTTGTACAGCATAACATTAAAGCGACCTCTTGTGCAAAAAAGAGAGGCTTAAACAGTTGTGTCAGCAGTGTGTGAACTGTGAATATAAGCAGCTTCAAATGTTAAACATTTATTTATTGTATTTTTATAATCATGTTTATAAAAACAGTCTGCAGAAACACTTTGATTGACATTTCCCATTCTGTACGTGTCATCAGAGCGGGCCGCCTCTCCCTCATTAGCATAAACAGCAGCCCTGAGTGAGAAGCAGCCGTCTGTTGTTAAATTTAATTGATGATAATGACTGAAATGAATCGAGGTAAAGTTGCTTTTATTTTAGCACATTCTGACTATTTAATAAAACAGTAAAGCAGAATTTAAGAAAGGCTAAAGAACTGTAAAAAGTAATAGCTGTTCTCATTAATAAAATGAAGTGCAGTTAACTTATTATGAGTCTGTTCACCTTACAATATTTAAACAAAAATCCCAACGTTTTAGTACACCAAGTTGTTAAACTAAATAGATTTAAGTAATCTTGACTTACAATAATATGTATTTACAACTTTTTATTAATTGTTCGTTCTGCTTTTGGCGACCCTGGATTAATAAAGGGACTAAGCCGAAAAGAAAATGAATGAATGAATAATATTGATGCTGGAACATTATTTTCCCTATATATTTTACACTGAAAACCTTAATAAGTTATAATAAGCTTAATTAATTGAGTAAACTCGTTGCCTCAATTTAATTGAGTAATGGACTCTCCCAAAACTTGCATATTTAAGTTTATTTAACTTGCCAGTTTTGTAGACTATACTTAAATTATTCAGTTGACTAAACTAAGTACTAAATTTGGTGAACTGAACAATTTAATTATAGTCTACAAAACCAGCAATATATATATATATATATATATATATATATATATATATATATATATATATATATATATATATATATATATATATATATATATATATATATACATATATACATATATATATATATATATATATACACACAGTTGAAGTCAGAATTATTAGCCACCCTGTTTATTTTTTCCCCAATTTCTGTTTAACGGAGAAAAGATTTGTAACACGTTTCTACACATGATAGTTTTAATAACTCATAATAGCTGATTTAGTTTCTCTTTGTCAAGATGACAGAAAACAATATAAGACTAGATATTCTTCAGGACACCTCTATACAGCTTAAAGTGACATTTAAAGGTGTCACAAGGGTAATTAAGTTAACTAGGCAGGTTAGGGTAATTAGGCAAGTTATTGTATAACGATGGTTTGTTCTGTAGACTATTGAAAAAAAATATGGCTTGAAGGGGCAAATAATTTTGTCCTTAAAATGTATTTTAAAAATTAAAAACTGCTTTTTATTCTAGCCAAAATAAAACAAATAAGACTTTCTCCAGAAAAAAAAAATATTATCAGACATACTGTGAACATTTACTGAATCTGTTCAACATCATTTTGGGAAATATTTAAGTAAGAAAAGAAAATTCAAAGCGGGGCTAATAACTATATGCATGTGTGTGCATGTGTGTAATAATATATTAATGTTTACATTAATTAAAAAAAAAATAATAATAATAAGTTGCCATTTATTGACATTATGATGAATAATTATACCTGAAGCCAATTGTTTTCTGATTTAAAAAAATACCTTCCACTTAAAAGGTTGCACATATTAGAATTTTACAGTCAAGACTACATTTTTGAAATGACCTGTTTTCTTTTTTCAAGGGATTAATTAAGATTTTGAGCTCACTACACTTGAAATCTCACGTTTATGCAATTATACATAAGTTAAATTAACTCATATTTTTAAGTGCAAAGTTTTAAGTTATGTTCAGTCAACTTTACTTAACTGTTTAAGTAAAGACAATACTAGGGTTTGTTCACAGTATTTCCTCTAATATTTGTTCTTCTGGAGAAAGTCTGATTTGTTTTATTTGGGCTAGAATAAAAGCAGTTTTTAATTGTTTTAAACCCATTTTAAGCTCAATATTACTAATATTAAGCAATATTAGTGTTGGATTGTCTCCAGAACAATCCTCTGTTATACAATGACTTGCCTAATTACTCTAACTTTACCCTAATTACCCTAGTGAAGCCTTTACATGTCACTTTAAGCTGAACACTAGTGTCTTGAAGAATATCTAGTCTAATATTATGTGCTGTCATCATGACAAAGAGAAAATAAATCAGTTATTAGAAATGAGTTATTAACACTATTATGATTAGAAATCTTCTCTTTTAATTAGAAATTCAGAGGGGGGGGGGGGTAAATAATAAAACAAATAATATACTGTATATACAGTATTAGCTTTGGTGCCATATGCATTTCAGTGAGGAACGTTTTAATTAAGTCACCTTTATTTCCAAAAGTCCATCAATGCCAATTTATTATTTCCAACAGTGCATTCCTATTATATCATTAGCAAAAATTGCTTAGAAAAACAATCAGCCATTGTCAATACTGTTTATCTGTCTTCAGATTCATAAACTCCACCAAGTCAGCATGGCTAATGCCTTTATTTTAGTTAATGTTTCACTCTGAGTTCTGATTCATGACAGTAAGTCAACAAGAGCAAAACAAACCTCTCCAGAATCTAATCAACAAAACCCTAAAATGCATTTGCTTTCCTTATCACGGGCCTCCCACTATTCGTTTAGCCCTGCTAATTGCCCCGAACCATGCTCTGTTGTCAGAAGGCATGATCGATAATTATGACAAGAAGAAAACCACAAAGCATGATAACTGAAGAGAGCTGGAAAAATCCTCCCGATAAGAGTCTCATCAATCTTCTGTATCTGCAGGTGTTTTTGCATGCAGCCTCTGTGTGTTCGTGATGCATGCATGATGTCATGGCTTAATGGTTAAGGATCCGGGCTGCTGATTTCAGGACTGCGGGTTCAAAGTGACCTGGAAACTGGAACGCCGCCCAAATTCCAGACCTGCCGGATCACCATTGTGCCCTGAAGCAAGACACTTAACCTCGGGTTTCTTCAAGGAGCACTTCAGTCGATCCTCGTGAGGAATCTGCTAAATGGACACTAAGATAAACTCCGCTCTCTTTGTTTGGCTTTTTTTGGGGGTAGAATATAATTTATAAGGCAAAGATAAACAGACAACATAATGTCATTTAAAGACGCACATTTTTTTTCCACTCACTTGATTCACATTTACTGTGTAAAAGCCTCTGTAAATATTATGTGCTAGTGTAATGTTTACCGACAGAGGTAATGCAGTTTGCGGCAGGAGTAAGATCACTCCGCCTTTAATCTCGCTGACTGACAGCTCAGAAAACCCATTTACTGGGGTGGTGGTTAACATCATGGGTGGCCTGCATGTGTAACCTCAGACATGGTATTCCCAGTACACAGCGTTTTCTGATGATTCTGTCTGTGCACGCAACTCCACGCTCACACTTTGTTTGGCCACAATAGAACAGAGGCCTGTTGCACAAAGCTGGTTTGTATTTACACAGGTAAGTTCAGGTTAAGTTTGATCAAACTCTGAGGTTTTGGCTCAAGAAGGCGGGTTGGTTTTAATCAGGTATCATCACCATGGTAGCTGACGGCACATAAGTGGTTTAATCCTGGGTTTGAAATCGCAAACCAAAACTGAACCAATCAAAAGTCTTGCACAAAGGTGGTTTGTTTTTTACACGACTAAGTTTTGGTTAAGTGTAATGTTGTGTTCTGGTTATCTTAAGGTTATGTTCTGTTTATCTGTAGGTTGTGATCTGGTTATCTTCAGGTTGTATTCTGTTTATCTTCAGGTTATGTTCTGGTTATCTACAGGTTATGTTCTGTTATATTCTGGTTATCTTTAGGTGGTGTTCCTGTTATCTTCAGGTAATCATCAGGTTATGTTCTGGTTATCTTCAGGTTATGTTCTGTTATATTTTGGTTATCTTTAGGTTGTGTTCTGGTTCTCTTCAGGTAATCATCAGGTTATGTTCTGGTTATCTTCAGGTTATGTTCTGTTATATTCTGGTTATCTTAAGGTTGTGTTCTGATTATCTTCAGGTTATATTCTGGTTATCTTCAGGTTATGTTCTGTTATATTCTGGTTATCTTTAGGTTGTGTTCTGGTTCTCTTCAGGTAATCGTCAGGTTATGTTCTGGTTATCTTCAGGTTATGTTCTGTTATATTCTGGTTATCTTAAGGTTGTATTCTGTTTATCTTCAGGTTGTATTCTGTTTATCTTCAGGTTATATTCTGGTTATCTTTAGGTTGTGTTTTGGTTATCTTCAGGTAATCGTCAGGTTATGTTCTGTTTATCTTCAGGTTATCTTCAGGTTATGTTCTGTTTATCTTCAGGTTATCTTCAGGTTATGTTCTGTTTTATTCTGATTATTTTAAGGTTGTGTTCTGGTTATTTTCAGGTAATCATCAGGTTATGTTTTGGTTATCTTCTGGTTATCTTCAGGTTATGTTCTGTTATATTTTGGTTATCTTAAGGTTGTGTTCTGGTTATCTCCAGGTTATGTTCTGTTATATTTTGGTTATCTCAAGGTTGTTTTCTGGTTATCTTCATGTTGTTTCTGGTTATCTTCTAGTTATGTCCAGGTTATCTTCATGTTGTGTCCAGGTTATCTTCATGTTGTGATTTGGTTATCTTTATGTTGTGTTCTGGTTATCTTCTAGTTTGGATTTGTCAACGCAAACTAATCCTGTAATGCTGAGTTTGTTAAACCACCCTCATACTACAGGTCCCAGATCTCACACAACAAACTGCATCTCTTAAAAAAGCAACACGGATCTTTCTCAGATATCTCAGACATTATTTAAGCTTTAAAACCCTGAAATAACACAACGCTCAGATGTAATATCAGCATGTCAGAGGTCTCAGTCAACAATAGCTCACATATAGACATAATTCGCTCTCACCCGGAGGTTCAGCTCTGTAATATCACTCCTTTTTTGCCGCTTTTATAAACCCACTTTGATGACCTATTCCCATCCGCCCAAAAGAGAAACGGCCCCCGAGAGAGCAGGGAAAAGTACATGTACCGAGTCTCCAAGACTAATGTCACCCGCTGCTCGCATTCACAACCAGAGGTGACACAGCGTGACATCATTTCCTCTCGGCCAAGTCCCTTTATTCTTACACTCTTACGGAGTTATTTCCACTCTAATCCCTCATAACTGCTGGCTAAATCAAGCGTAACAGTGGCCTGGATTGAGTGCCCTTAAAAAGGTGGACTTTCTGTGTCACTTTTTTGTTCTATATATATATATATGATATATAAAGGCTGAACAATTGCACATTTAGTCAGTGTTTACCAGGCTAAACAAAAATGTGTTGCTGTTTTTAAACACTATGTTCTCTGAGAGGTCAAAAGGTCTCATTTGTTTTATTTCCTTTATACTTTTTGAATTACAAAAGTTTTAATTGAACAAACTTTGATTGAGGCGTCACAGTGGCGCACTGGGTAGCATGGTAGCCTCACAGCAAGGTCACTGGATCAAACCCGGCTGGGTCAGCTGGCGTTTCTGTGTGGAGTTTGCATGTTCTCCCCATGTTTGTGTGGGTTTCCTCCGGGTCTTCCGGTTTCCCCCACAGTCCAAACACATACGCTATAGGGGAATTGATGAACTAAATTGGTTGTACTGTATGATTGTGTGTGTGAATGGGTGTTCTAGGTTGCAGCTGGAAGACATCCGCTGTGTTAAACATATGCTGGAATAGTTAGCAGTTCATTCCACTGTGGCGACCTCTGAAATTGAGACTAAGCAATAAAAAGAATATTTTGGCAGTGAATACTGGAAGGTGAATATGAAGCACGGCATTTAAGCATGAAAATGTGTATGAAATATTTTGAGTTTCGCATTCGCAGCTTAAACAGCAAATTTCAGGAACTTAAAATACAAACCATGGCAATTCAAGTCATGAATTGAAACACTAGCACTTGTTAACTTAATGCACTTTTTTTTTTTTACAGTCAGTGCTATTGGACAAGCTTTGTATTTGAAATACTTTTGGCACTAATTTTGCTCCATATATATGAGAAAGCCCCTGTCTTGTCTTGTTTTCAATGAGGTATACAATGCTGTCGGTGACAATCTGACATCTCACTGGCGTTTCACTCTGAATTACCCGCGGGAGGGAATTTGCTTTTTTTTCTGCTGATGGGCCTGAGAGAGCATTATCTATCACTCACAACTCATAACTGACCAAATAACTGAGCACTGTGTGATTACAGTCTCACTTTCCATGCATTACGAGACTAATTCAGGATGTTTGGGAAATGCATTCATGTGAGAATATTGATTTTTATGCAATTCATTTAACACAAACAAACATGCATTCATTTTCTTTTCGGCTTAGTCCTTTTATTAATCTGGGGTCGCCACAGCGGGATGAACCACCAACTTGTACAGCACATGTTTTGCAAAGTACTGAGAAATACCTATACACGCTCACATTCACACATGCACTCATACACTCATATAGCGCATGTGTTTGGACTGTGGTGAAAACCGGATCATCCGGAGGAAACCCACTCGAGTCCTGAGAGAACATGCAAACTCCACACAGACATGCCAACTGACCCAGCCGGAGCTCAAACCAGCAACCACTGAGGCCACAACTAAAGAATCACCACAATAGATTAATTACTGTAGCCAATGTGTTACCATAGCAACTATAGTATTATCACAACAGATTAATTACTGTAGTTGTTGTTGTTACCATAGCAACTAAAGAATCACCACAACAGATTAATTACTGTAGTTGTTGTGTTACCATAGCAACTAAAGAATCACCACAACAGATTAATTACTGTAGTTGTTATGTTACCATAGCAACTAAAGAATCACCACAACAGATTAATTACTGTAGTTGTTATGTTACCATAGCAACTAAAGAATCACCACAACAGATTAATTACTGTAGGTGTTGTGTTACCATAGCAACTATAGAATCATCACCACAGATTAATTAATATAGTTGTTATGTTACCGTGGCAACTATACAATCAACACAACAGATTAACTCCAATACTCTACAATCATGTAGCTCAGAAACACTATAATATTTACTACAGTATTTTTAGTGTTTGCACTGTATTTTGCATGTTTAAGTGTTAGATGTTTGTATTAATATACATATTTGAAATATGATGTAATATTACATTACATATTTTAAACTATGGAGTTCTGTTTGAGACCTGATGTCTCTGGTTGGCCTTTCAAGCAAATATTCTTGAACATATCCTGTGGTGAAAACAGTGTAATGGGACTCGAGCGGTAATGAACGGCTGCTCACAGACCTAAGAGGCTGAAGCTGAATTAATTCAGATGATCCTGACATTCATGCATAAATAAGGCATTTAGTGCTCTTTGCATATGCTCCATTTAGCGGAAGGGAGTTTTTTTTTTTATTGATATGGCGGTAAAACTGTTAAGAATCCATTATGCTTTTATTAATCGTGCTGGTATTAATCAGACGAGAGCAGCAGAGGGCAGATAGATTCATCATGGCCGCTGGATGTCGATGCAGAAGTGGCTTCTGATGGCTCATGGACAGCAGGAGAAAAGCAATGGGAAACGCTCATAATAACTTTTAGAGCAGCCTTTAAAAGCTTTCAAATGTCGTTCGAAGGTTGTGCGGTTTGTTTTCAAGTGAAAAACAAAGTTTCGGGCACAAATGATTCTGTCAAATAGAAATTAAAAAGGGATAAGCCGACTTTATTAAAAAAAAAAAAAAACAGATTATAAAGCAAGTATAGTTGACTTTACTTTAAAAAAAGAGAATAAATCAATTGGTTTTAAAGCAATTCATTCTGTTTGCTTAAAGTGAGTAAATCCAGTTATTTGAAGTGATTAGTTGACTTAACTTAATAATAGTGAGTAAGCCTGTTGCTTTTAAAATGATTAGTTGACAACTTAATAATAGTGAGTAAACCTGTTGCTTTTAAAATGATTAGTTGACAACTTAAAAATAGTGAGTAAACCTGTTGCTTTTCAAATGATTAGTTGATTTAACTTAATAATAGTGAATAAGCCTGTTGCTTTTCAAATGATTAGTTGACTTAACTTAATAATAGTGAGTAAACCTGTTGCTTTTAAAATGATTAGTTGACTTAACTTAATAATAGTAAGTAAGCCTGTTGCTTTTCAAATGATTAGTTGACTTAACTTAATAATAGTAAGTAAGCCTGTTGCTTTTAAAATGATTAGTTGACAACTTAATAATAGTGAGTAAACCTGTTGCTTTTAAAATGATTAGTTGACAACTTAAAAATAGTGAGTAAACCTGTTGCTTTTCAAATGATTAGTTGATTTAACTTAATAATAGTGAATAAGCCTGTTGCTTTTCAAATGATTAGTTGACTTAACTTAATAATAGTGAGTAAACCTGTTGCTTTTAAAATGATTAGTTGACTTAACTTAATAATAGTAAGTAAGCCTGTTGCTTTTCAAATGATTAGTTGACTTAACTTAATAATAGTAAGTAAGCCTGTTGCTTTTACAATGATTAGTTGACTTAACTTAATAATAGTAAGTAAACCTGTTGCTTTTACAATGATTAGTTGATTTAACTTAATAATAGTAAGTAAACCTGTTGCTTTTAAAATGATTAGTTGACTTAACTTAATAATAGTAAGTAAACCTGTTGCTTTTACAATGATTAGTTGACTTAACTTAATAATAGTAAGTAAACCTGTTGCTTTTAAAATGATTAGTTGACTTAACTTAATAATAGTGAGTAAACCTGTTGCTTTTCAAATGATTAGTTGACTTAACTTAATAATAGTGAGTAAACCTGTTGCTTTTACAATGATTAGTTGACTTAACTTAATAATAGTAAGTAAACCTGTTGCTTTTAAAATGATTAGTTGACTTAACTTAATAATAGTAAGTAAACCTGTTGCTTTTACAATGATTAGTTGATTTAACTTAATAATAGTGAGTAAACCTGTTGCTTTTAAAATGATTAGTTGACTTAACTTAATAATAGTGAGTAAACCTGTTGCTTTTACAATGATTAGTTGACTTAACTTAATAATAGTGAGTAAACCTGTTGCTTTTACAATGATTAGTTGACTTAACTTAATAATAGTGAGTAAACCTGTTGCTTTTACAATGATTAGTTGACTTAACTTAATAATAGTGAGTAAACCTGTTGCTTTTACAATGATTAGTTGACTTAACTTAATAATAGTGAGTAAACCTGTTGCTTTTACAATGATTAGTTGATTTAACTTAATAATAGTAAGTAAACCTGTTGCTTTTACAATGATTAGTTGACTTAACTTAATAATAGTAAGTAAACCTGTTGCTTTTTTAGTAAATTGAGAAATTTTAAATCGATTAGTTGACTTTACTTAAAGTGAGTAAACATGTTGGTTTTATAAGCGATTAGTTAACTTTACTTAAAACAGTGTATAAGTCAATTCAGTACCTTTAAAGCGATTAGTTGACTTTACTTAAAATAGAGTAAGTAAATTCTGTCCGTTTAAAGCCTGTTGCTTTTAAAGAGATTAGTTGACTTTACTTAAAATAAAGTGGGCAAACCTGTTGCTTTAAAAGTGATTAGTTGTCTGAACTTAATAAAATGAGTAAATGCAGTGATTTTTTATGCACTTAGTTGACTTTACTTAATAAAATGTGTAAACTAAATGATTTTAAAGTGATTAGTTGACTTTAAAATAGTGAGTCGGTGAGTAAGCCAGTTGCTTTAAAAGTATTAAATGAATTATGTGCACAATTATTAAATTAAGTCAACTGATCTGTTCTAAGTTACCACATAACTACAATACCTCTACTATTACCACTAATAAAAGTTATTCACATTATTCATTTTCTTTTCGGCTTAGTCCCTTTATTAATCAGGGGTCGCCACAGCGGAATGAACCGCCAACTTATCCAGCACATGTTTTACACAGTGGATGCCCTTCCAGCGGCAACCCATCACTGGGAAACATACACACTCATTCACACACATATACTACGGACAATTAAGCTCACCCAATTCTTATAGCGCATGTTTTTGCAACCCAGCCGAGGCTCGAACCAGCAACCTTCTTGCTGTGAGGCAATTGTGCCACCCACTGCGCCACCGTGCTGCCATTATTCAGATTATTGTAAGTAAAATGGAATAAGTAAAATAAATATACCACATTGGCAGATTATTTAACTTGTTTAAGGAAAAAGCCACTAAATTGAGTCATTTCTTAAAACAAAACAATATTAATAAAAATGATTTAAGAAGTTTTAGATATTTGGACTAGAAACAAGACAAGAAATGCATTTATTCCCAGCATTTTTCAGAATATCTTCACCAGAAGGAACTCAAACAGGTTTGGAGGAATTAAAAGGCCGAGCATAAATGATGACAGAATTTTAACGTCTGCCTTTAAGGTGTTTATTTTCACATGATAGCTACTAATTTGACACCCTGTTGATGTTAAATCCAAAACCGTGATGACAAAGTGTTTGAGAAATGAGAGTGAAAGCGTCACGTCATCTCAAACCCCTGCTTTTCTCCAGAAGTGTCACTCAGAGCCAGTTTTCTCTCCTCCGCTAACACAGACATTAATGTACGCAGTGAATGATGGCCGTCTGTGAAAAAACGCCATCAATCTGAAGCGCCTGGTGTTATGAAGTGAAGCAGAAGTCGGGGAATCCTTCTTTCGACACACACCCTGCTAAAATCACACTTAAATTGGAAATTTATTCTGCCCATAAACCTCGACTCCATCTCGTTTGATTTTTTTTCCAGAGCATCAGCCTTTCTGTGATAGATTATCTGTGGTCAATTTATTCATTTTCCTCTGGTTTAGTCTGGATTTCAGAGCTTGCGACAGTGGAATGAACTGCCAACTATTCCAGCATATGTGTTTTTTATGCAGCGGATGCCCTTCCAGCTGCAACTCAGCGCTGGGAAACACTCATACACACACACACTCATACATTATGGCCAGTGTAGCTCATCAGTTCCCCTATAGCGCATGTGTTTAGACCATACCCGCCAACACTCCCCTTTTTCCCAGGACCCGTCTCCCGCCACCCTCCCATTTTGTTATTTCTCCCGGAAAAGATGCTGATTGAGTGTGTCCTGTGCAAAATGCTGTGGGTTTGTTTTAATGAAGCACAACAATAAACTAAACATTAAATAATTAACAATAATTAACTGCTGGCATTAACCCTCTTGTTGACTTATGGTTCAAAAATGTCTTCACACAGACAAAAGCTGAGTGTCTTTCATTTAAAGTATATTGTTAAACTGGAACATTAGTTGACTTTTGTTTTAATTGGAATAAGTGAAACATTATGGTTAAAAAAGGGTTAAATTATACAAAAACCAAGAACCTATGAGAAGTGGCAAAAACAAAAGGACAAGTGCATTTAATGGTTGGATTGGTCATCACTGAACAACTGGCCATAATGGGCCAACTTTAGTGCCGCTCTTGACAGCGGTAAAATTGATTGGTACAATTTAATTTAATTTAATTTAATTTGAATTTTTTTTTTTTTTTTGGTATTGCATTTGAATTATTTCATGTCAATAGTATTTAATTATTTATTTAATTTTTATTTATTTATTTCATTTTTATATATTTATTTTACTTTTATTTATTTAGTTAGTTTATTTCAGGTTTTTTATTAGTATTTCTTTCATGTTTTATATATTTATTTTATTTTATATTTATTGATTAATTTATCTATCATTTACTTAAAGTATTTGTAATTTTATTTTTATTTATTTATTTCATTTTATTTAGTTATTTCATTTATATTTATTTATTTATTTATTTATATTTATTAAATTTTTGTATTTATTTATTTCATTTAATTTTGTTTGCATTGATTAATTAATTTCATTTTATATATTTATTTCACTTCATATTTATTTATTTTATTTATATTCATTAATTTATTAACCATTCAGTTATTTCATATATCATTTATTTATTTATGTATTCATTCGATCATTCATTTATTTATTTATTTATTTATTTATTTATTTATATGATTTCATTAAATAATTATCTGATTAGTTAATTGATTAATTTTCATTTCATTTATTTATTTTATTTTTATTTAGTTAGTTATTTCATCTGTATTTATTTCATTTTTATTTATTCATTTATTTATTCATTTATTTATTTATTTCATTTTTAAATATGTTTCTTTTTTATTTAATTTCATATTTTTTATTTATATAATTCCATTATATCTATTTTTTAAATTTAAGCTCATTTCTCATTTTTTTAAAGTTGGTTAATTTTTTTTGTTATAAAATCACATTTAGACTTAACATAAATTTAATTTAATCTATTTTAATTTGTTTTTATTTATTATTTGTTTATTTATTTTGTTTTTGAAATTAATTTTTTTTTACTTTAACTTTAGTTATTTCATTTCATTAGTATTTTCATTTATTTATTGCATTTTACATTTATTTACTTATGTAATTTCATTTTTATTATATATTTATTTGTTCATTCATTTATTTATTCATTCATTCATGCATTCAGTTAAACTCATTTTAGATCATTACTTATTTTTAAAGTTAATTCATTTTTTGAATGATAAAATCACATCAGATTATAGCAGCAGCGGTTAAATCTGGCCCGGGAACAACAGAGGATGCTACAAAAATAAAAGGCGTTTTCATGGCCATGGGCCGACTTTAGTGCCGCTCTTGATATCAGTGCTAAAAGTGATTTGCAGCACCGTATGTGGCAGGGAATCAAAACTTAATTTAGGCAGATAAAGATGCCATTTCAGAGCCAGATAAAGTGCTGCATCATGGGCGGGCAGGATCACGGGCGGACGCTCAGATTTACAGGCCTGGTTTTTTTTTCTGCCCCATAAACGGCAAAGTCTCCTTGCCAGGCGACACAGGGAAATGTTAATGGATTCATTTGTCAAGAAGGACTTCCGCTTATTTACAGTCCACCTCCATTACGCCATTTCTCCTGTAAGACGACACGAAAAAGTGACCGGTGAAAGTCAGAATATGCGTTCACCTGCTCATCAGGAGAGCTCATTAATGCAGGAAATACGCTCGCTGTCTCACCTCCACCATTACTGTAATCATGATAAGTAATCTGTGCTCTCATTTACATAATTGGAGCATTTAACGTTGCTAAATAACACCAGAGTCTGCATTTTACAGTATATAAAACATCCAGATTCCTTCAGCGCGTTTAGATCCTGGCAGACGTTTCACATCGTTTACAACTGATGTAACGAGGTTTAGGCTTTAATTTTGGCATGCAATTTGCTAATGGACCAAGAGAAAATGTTAGAGAACGAGCTGAAATGATCCCTCTATTGTTCTCTGCTGCTTTCGTAAGTGTTGAATAGTGTTGGGTAAGTAGATTACAAGTTACTGACTACTACTGTACAGTTGTAATCTGATTACCTTACTAATTACTTAACCTTCCCATCGTGTTGGGGTCAAATCTGACTGATTTACAACTTAAAACACTCATAAATGTGTTTTTACATCCTCAAGGCCTTATGATATCCTCCACACTATACACTTGAACAAATAAAAGTGATGATCAACTCTTTCATTTAATTTTCACTGTTTTAATCAACCTTGTTACTCTTGTGGTGTTCCGGGTCAAAAGTGACCCCCATAGGAAATGACTGGGTATCCAGACGATACTCACCCATTAGATCATACGCATTCATACTAATCTCTGGGTCAAGCGGGAGCACTTTAAGCTTAGCTTAGCATCAATTATTTAATTGGACTAGACCAATAGCAGCTCAAAAATGGCCAAAGTACTCACACAGAAAAATATCTCAGGCATCATTTTTTTCAGTGATTTTATAAAACACATTTTAGTAGGGCCTAACATGCCAACATACCCTGTTAGCCATATTTTTTTAGGACAACCACCTTAACATTGTGACATATAGATAATACCCCTGCCATTATACAATTTTGTATTGTCCTCATAAACCACATAAACAAGTTTACACACACACCCACACAAACCCACACACTTAAAAGGCTTTTACTGTAGGCATTTTGATCGGTTAAGAACTCATAAATAGCTTATAAAATGTGTGAAGGAGTGAAAGAGCAGCAGGAATTCCTCCGTCACACACACACACACACACACACACACACACACAAAAAAGAAAATCTGCTGCGGTGAGACACATTTCTGAACTATAATGAGCAACTCCGCGACCATGAATATGAAAATTTTTATTTTATTTTGTTGGTTATTCCTTTTAATTATTTAATTAATTAATTAATTTATTTATTTATTTTTTATTTATTTCATATTTATTTATTTTATTTTTTTACTTTTTTTATTTAGTCATCTAATTTATTTATTTCATTTTCCTTTCATTTCATAATAATTTATACAATTTTTTATTTCCTTAATTTAATCTATTTCATTTAATTTGTAATGTATTTATATATTTATACAGTTATTTCATTTCATTTAGCTCTAATTTATTTATTTAATTTTTTATTTATTTTTGCCTTTTCATTTTATATTTATTTATATATTTATATCATTTTTGTTTATTTATTTATTTATGTATTTATTTAGGAGTTTAATAAAATTTGTATTTATTTATTTTTGTTTATTTATTTATTAATTTAGGAATTTAATTTATTTATTTATTTATTTTAGTTGTGTTTATTTATTTATTTAGGAGTTTAACTAAATTTTTATTTATTATATTTTATTTTTTATGTATTTAGGAGTTTAATTAATTAACTAATTATTTTATTTATTTATTTCAGTTGTGTTTACTTATTTATTTAGCAGTTTAATTTATTTATTTATATATTTTTATTTATTATTTATTTTTTACATTTTTATTTATTTACTTAGGAGTTTAATTAATTAATTTATTAATAAATTAAATTTTTGTTTATTTAGGAGTTTAATTAAATTTTTATTTATTTATTTGTTTATTTGTATTTATTTACATGTTTGTTTGTTTGTGTGCATCATTGAGTGAATGTCAGCGTTCACCAACTATTCTGGCATATGTTTTACAAAAACGGATGCACTTCCAGCCGCAACCCAGCCCTGGGAACTAAACCAGACATGTGTGCGCACAAGCTTTAACACTCTATATATGGAAATAAGATTAACAATATGTACTATATATGTAGGACTCTATACGAGACACTCTCAATTCTGCAAGCATGAAAGCTGAATAATTTATCAACACGACATGCAAAAATCCACTCAAAGGCACGAGTGTACAGTCTTGATGTACACTGTAAGATAGAAAAAAAATCAATTGTATTTCCTTTAACCCTAAAACACGACACAGAGCAATGCATAATTCAAAATATGAGTAAACATCTGTGCAAAAGCAATATAGGAGATCACTGAATATACTGTAAACACCACATGTTGTGGCCTTTTTACGGCCTTTACTTTAGCGATACTTCAGGGAACTCTGATGTCAAGCAAGGTCTGTTGGCATCAGTGGAGTGAAATCTTAACAATAGCTACTAATACAGAAACACCAACAGAGCCGAGGCTCGAACCAACGACCTTCTTGCTGTAAGGCGACAGCACTACCTACTGCGCCACCTAACCTCAAGACTATTTCTTATTTATCAAAGAAGATCTGTTTACTTTTCAACTAATGGAGGTTTGACAATCTCAACTGAAACAAAGAGAGGGCGGGGCATAGAGTAGCCCCTCCCCTTTAAAAAAACAGCCAATAACGTTTAATTTCCTCACAGCTCTGCTAGTGAGAGCTCAAGCGCATCAAATAAAAGCTTTTCAGAAATCAGAGATATCAGATCAGAAAAACCGCATGAAGTGACCAGGTGTAAACAGCCCCGAAGAGACACTTCCAATCAGTGTCTGATGAGTGAAATCAAGCGGCGTCGGTTCCGAATGCTGAAAAACACTCATTACCGAAGCGGAACAGGTTGCGAGCAGCGCTTCGTTTAGCACTGTTTGGCAACAGCGATTTAATGAGTCAAGCTCACAGAAAAGATGCAGAGCTGTACGCGGTGCTGTGCTTGGAAAATGGTCAGTGTCTGTGAATCCGGCATACTCAAGTCCACACGTTCAGGGAAATAATCAATCCTTCAGTGCCAGACTGCTCCAGCGGGTCTGAAGGTTATGATCACTGAGATGGACTGGAGCTGTAAATGAGGTGATCAGTCATGTGATGGGGGTCACCTGTGGAGCCGAAGACACACCTGTGTGATGATCAGCACTGAACACAGCGGCACAAGGACACACCACAGGACAGAAACACACACACACACACACACACACACACACACACACACAGTATATCAACACCTGATTCTGCTTAACACACGGCACAAACACCACCGTCTCATCCTACTGTACTACACACTGCACCGTGTCTGTCCATCTTCACTTATTTATACCTATAAACATGATTTAAATATGGAAATATAAATAATACAAAGTAAACATTATTCATCCATCCATCCATCCAGGGGTGTCCAAAGTTGGTCCTGGAGGGCCGGTGTCCTGCTGACTTTAGCTCCAACTTGCTTCAACACACCTGCCCGGAAGTTTCTAGTATACCTAGTAAGAGCTTGATCAGCTGGTTCAGGTGTTATTGATTAGGATTGGAGTTAAATTCTCCAGGACACCAACCCTCCAGGACAGCCCTGCACTTACCCATCTATCTATCCATTCACTCTTCCATCCATCTGTCATCTGTCCATCCATCCACTTACCCATCTATGCACCCATCTATCATCCATCCATATAGTTACCTATATATCTATCCATCATCCATCTATCTACAGTATCTATCTATCTATCTATCTATCTATCTATCTATCTATCTATCTATCCATTCACTTACCCATCTGTCTGTCCATCCATCCATCCATCCACTTACCCATCTATCCATCTATCATCCATCCATCCAGTTACCTATCCATCCATCCATCCATCCATCCATCCATCCATCCACAGTATCTATCTATCTATGCATTCATCCATACATCTATCTATTTGTCCATCCATCCACTTATCCATCTGTCTGTCCATCCATCCATCCATTCACCCATTCATTCACTTATCCATCCATCCATCCACTTACCCATCTGTCTGTCCATCCACCCATTCATTCACTTATCCATCCATCCATTGATCATCTATCATCCATCCAGCCATAAAACTATTCATCCATTCATTCACTTATCCATCTGTCCATCCACCCACCCAAGTATGTACCCATATACCCATCCATCCATCCATCCATCGTTCTCTCACTATTTCAGTAAATGAAATATGTTTTATTTTAAACATTAACTATATGTTTGACCCTGTTGGTGCTGGTTTTAAATATTTCTACTTGTTTTTACAAAAAAAAAAAAAAAAAAAAAGAACAGTCCTGCTTGATCAGACTACTCATTTATATTCACAAGTATTGGGATCATTTTGGGACAATTCAATTGTTCTATGTTCAATCCACCTAAATTTTAAACAATTGAGTTAACCTAAGTTGTGTTTTAAAAATAAATAAATGAAATGTGTGTCAGCCTGCATTTTTTTAAAGTGTATCAATAACCTTATTTTACATTCCTTCACAGTTTACATTCCTGAAATAAGCGATTGTTAAATGAACGTCTGCTCTGAGCTTTTACTGATGTTCTGCCTGTTTATTACATTTCTGTGTGTTTGATTCGTCTTCATCTCTCTGCATGATATAAAGGACTCAATCCTCCAGTGGGAGAGGAGTTTCATGCTAAAGTTTAGTACGCAGGGTTAGTAGTTTGCTAGAAAACAGCAGTGAGCAGTGTTCACGGAGCTGCTGAATGGATGCATTGAGGGATTGATGAAGAGCAAACAGATCATTACCTTCAGCCTGTGTGTGTGTGTGTGTGTGTGTGTGTGTGTGTGTGTGTGTGTGTGTGTGTGTGTGTGTGTGTGTGTGCTGTGCTCTCCTCTAATGAGCTCGTCCTGTGTCTTCACGACCATCAGACACATCCTCAGTAATGACATACGTGTGTGTGTGTGTGTGTGTGTGTGTGTGTGTATGGCAGGGTCTGAACGCTGACCCCCAGAGAGCCTGGTCTTGCTCCTCATCCTGCGCTCTTCAATATCAGAGACCCGAACTGACCTTGCTGAAGAACATCACAGCATGTGTTTATTTCTTCAAAACCAACACCCACCCACACACAACACACACACCCACTGTTATTCAGTGAAGAAAATATCTGTCCCAAACACAGAAATATCAGATTGCCTTCCATATCACTGATTGCATTTCACTTACATTACCAAAACAAAGCCTGGCGCATTTGTATAACATTCCAGTGAGTGTTTAACCTTATTTCCTGCTTATCTCATCCTAATTTTACAAGTTGCAAGTTACTAAATATGCATACAAAGTGCTGCTGACTGATCCCAGGTGAAGGCAGTGTTCTCCGACCCTGATCAACATGGGCATTACACACAGACTCACAATATTTTATATTACAACCAATCCAGGACTTAAGAATATACCACACATGCACAGATTCAACAGTCTGGATTTTTATATCTTCGAAATGTGTTCTTCATTATGTCTGATTCATGATTTATTCTCCTCATGAACACCAGAAAATAAGGCAGGCACACACACATAGAGACACACACACACACACACAGCAGCAGGAGGAGGATGAGGAAGGAAGGAAGGGCAGCATGAGTTCTCTAAAGGATATCAGCATTTTAGGAAAAAGCTTCAGCACTTCAGAATGGCGGTGTGTTCAACACGTCACAATATAACACACTTTGCTTTTCTAAACCTAAGTGCTTTAATCTGGCTACTATGAAAGGAGAGAAGGATTTTGAAGAACACAACAGCCATGATCTTTTGAAGAGGGACACTATTTTGGGTTTGGGGACCCTACGAAGGGATTAAAGCATAGAGAGGATCCCTTTAAATGGAAGATTCAGAGTGAGCCTCCAGTAAACAACTCACTGATTCAAATGATCTGTTCAGAGTGAGTCTCCAGTAAAAGATTCCCTTATTTAAATGAAGCTTCAGAATGAATCTCCAGCAAACAACTCGGTGATTCAAATAATCCATTCAGAGTGAGTCTTGAGTAGATGAGTCACTGATTTAAATGATCCGTTTAGAGTCTACAGTAAAAAAACTCACTGATTTGAATGATTCGTTCAGAGTGAGTCTCCAGTAAATGATATACTGATTCAAAGATTCTATTCAGATTGAGTCTCCAGTATACTTTTCACTGATTCGAATGATCCATTGAAAGTGAGCCTCCAGAAAACAACTCACCGATTCAAAAAGTCTGTTCAGAGTGAGTCTCCAGTAAAAGAATCACTGATTCGAATGATCCATTCCGAGTGCGTTTCCAGAAAACAACTAACACTAATTCAAATGTGTTCAGACTGAATATCAAGTAAATGATTTACTGAATCAAATCATCTATTCAGAGTGGGTTTCCAGTAAATGATTCAGGGTTTCAAATTATCCGTTTAGAGTGAGTCTTCAGCAAATGAATCACTTGATCAAATTAACCATTCAGAATGAATCTTCAATAACCAACACATTGATTCAAATTATATACTGGTAGTGAGTCTCCATTAAATGATTCTCTGATTCAAATGATCTGTTCAGATTAATTCTGCAGTAAACTATTTACTTATTCAAATGAACCATTTAGAATGAATCTCCAATAAACAACTCTCTGATTCAAATGATGCACTGGGAGTGCGTCTCCAGTAAATGATTCACTAATTCAAATGATCCAGCCAGAGTGAGCATCCAGCAAACAACTCGCTAATTCAAATGATCCATTAAAAGTGGATCTCTATTAATGATTCACTCATTAAAATGATTTGTTCAGAGTAAGTCTGTAGTAAATGATTCACTGATTCAAATTATTCATTTAAAGTCTGCAGTAAATGATGCACTGATTCAAATGATCTGCTCAGAGTGAGTCTCCAAAAAATGATTCCCTGATTTAAAGGATTCGTTCTGAGTAAGTCACAAGTAAATGATTCACTGATTTAAATGATCCGTTCTAGTAAGATGCCAGTAAACAATTCACTGATAATCCATTCTGAATGGGTCTCCATTAAACAATTTACTCATTCAAATGATTCATACATAGTGAGTCTCCATTAAGTTATTCACTGATTCAAACAATCTATACAGAATGAGTCTTCAATAAATGATTCACTGATTCAAATGATTAATTCAGAGTAAATCTCCAGTAAATAATTCACCGATTCAAATTATTCATTCAGAGTGAGTCTCCAGTAAATGATTCATTGATTCAAATGATCTGTTCAGAGTGTGTCTCCACTAAATGATTGACTCACTGAAATGATTCGTTTAGAGTAAAGCCACGGTCACACTGCCCTTTTTGCCCCATAGACTTTCACTCATACGCATGTGAATGTGGTAGACCGGACCTGTACATTTACTGTACATTCATGAAGGAAATTCAGGAAACTCCATAAACAGGAGTTGAGATTACTCCACATCTCTGCAAATTTTGCTCCTTTAACCTGAATCTGGCAGGTTTAAGCCCTGAGTAATGGCGCTTTTCTTCCACATAATTTCTCCCCTCCTCAAACTGAAATGGTTTGACCTGCTGAAGTAAACAGGCATTAATCACGGGCGGATGGGGAATTATCAGGGTTGAGCCCAAGGCGTTTGAAGGGGAGCGAGTGAAGATGGATGCGGTCGAGCCTTTGGGACTCGTTTGGCTCCAGCTGATGGGGTCAGTGTGTCCACCTTGAGAAAAGTGTGTCAAGGACAGCGGTCGGGCGGCAGGGCTAAATTTGTCATGATCACTTTAAAACACAGCACAAGTCAAGATCACAGTCTGCTCAGTGCAACAAGACCACACTGTACAAAACACCCATAAATTAGCAGTTAACCTTATTTTCTGATTTATATTTATGCTTTTGATTTGGATTTTGGGATCTTTTTTCCAACAACTTTTAACCTTAAAAAAAGCATTTATGGTGTTGGTGTTGTATATTATGCTGCAAAAAACTTGTAATAATCTGCAGAACATTTTCTGCTATTTTACAACCTTATTTCATTAGATATTATTTCTTAAACGTTATATTTTTTACTAAAATATTCTTATAACATATTTTAACACATTTTATCTGTTTTATCTATTTTTAATTCTTTTTTTTCATAATTCTTATTATTTGTTTTTATTTTTATTGTTTGTTTTCATTTTCTTATACTTGTCTCTTTTATTCTTGTTTATGTAAAGCACTTTGAATTGCCACTGTGTATGAAATGTGCTATATAAATAAACTTTCCTTGCCTAAAATGTCTATAAAAGTCACTCTGTTAAACTGTACAGCTGAATTTTCAACATCAAAAGTGGACAGAGCAGAGATCAACATCACACAATGCAGTTCACAACTGTGAATAAACCCAATACAGAAACCGATCACTAACAGATATCATGTGATATTGCGTTTATACAACAGTTCGACAGCATAATTGTGTGTATAAACAGAAAATCAAACATCGAGAGTCTAAAAACCCTTTAGTATGAGGAACTACTTTCTTCCTCCATTTATTTACATCTGCAGCTGACGTCAGAACAGCAGAAACTGCTCCTCTTTTACATATGTCCCTGTACAGCTAGTGTTTGAATGATTCTCTAGCGTAATGTCTGAAGCAGGCATGTCAAACCTTGGTCCTGGAGGACCGGTGTCATGTAAAGTTTACTTCCAACCCCAATCAGACACACCTGGGCTGGCTAATCAAGCTCTTACTGGGCTTTCTAGAAACATCCTTGCAGGTGTGTTGAGGCAAGTTGGAGCTAAAATATGCAGGACACCGGCCCTCCAGGACCGAGTTTGGACACCCCTGGTCTAAAGTGAAAAAAAATCAGCAGATTTTTGCTCACATTTTAAGATTATAAAGCTGAACAGCATGAAATGCCATCAGTCTACAGAGATTTCCCAGTGTTTCTCTTTTGCAATTGAGAGATCACAATAATTAACCCTTAAAAAGCCAAAGCAATGCAAACACTAGCAGATTACTGTGGTTTAAATACAGCACTACAACATACAGAAGAGAGAGATCGACTCAGAATGTCCCTTACCTGATTTATAATGGTTTGATCAGCCGTAGTTTCAAATTTACGCTGAGAAAATGCTGTTTTTATCCCTCTAAACCAGTGGTGCTCAACACTGTTCCTGGAGATCGACCTTCCTGCAAAGTTCAAACACACCTGAACTAATTAGACAGGACCTGAGCAGCACTTGATAATTACAGGCAGGTGTGTTTGATATGGGTTGCAATCTGCAGGAAGCTCGATCGCCAGGAACAGGGTTGGTCATGCCTGCTCTAAACTCTAGACACATTATGCGCTCTCTGTCGCCATCCTGTGGTGGAACATCAACCGTCACTTTCTTTGGTCTGCTCATGACTGATGGCGGCCGATGCACTGAATCCGATGCTCCGAAATTCTAAATATTTAAAATAGGCACTATCCTTGTAAATACACTGCATAGTTGCAATCTAAAAATCATTTTATAAGCCTTAAAAGTATATTATGTTGTTCAACAGCTGCAATATTTGTCAAACTGTAGAGGGTCCTCGGCTTGTCACTTTAAGTGGAAGAGGCTTGACAAGTGCTGTTATTTGCAGAATATCGTATGGCTAGATTCAAGAACCAGACAGAACTGTTGTATGTACGTATATATATATATATATATATATATATATATATATATATATATATATATATATATATATATATATTATAGTGGTTTTGTGTGTGTATATATAGTGGGTTTTTTTTACATAAAGGGATAGTTTGCCCAAAAATCCCTTTTACATGCATTTTACTTGTTTGAGTTTCTTTCTTCTGTTCAACACAAAAGAAGATATTTTGAAGAAAGCCATCGCAGTCTCTATAAATTAAATATCATATATTTAAACATATATTTACATGTATGTAATTCCAATGGTAATTCAAATTTTTAAAAATTATATATGTTGCATATAGGCGGCGCAGTGGCGCAGTAGCTAGTGCTGTTGCCTCACAGCAATAAGGTCGCTGGTTCGAGCCTCAGCTGGGTCAGTTGCTGTTTCTGTGTGGAGTTTGCATGTTCTCCCTGCGTTCGCGTGGGTTTCCTCCGGGTGCTCCGGTTTCCCCCACAGTCCAAACACATGCGGTACAGGGGAATTGGGTGGGCCAACTTGTCCATACTGAATGAGTGTGAATGAGTGTGTGTGGATGTGTCTCAGAGATGGGCATCCGCTACGTAAAAATGTGCTGGATAAGTTGGCGGTTCATTCTGCTGTGGTGACCCCGGATCATTAAGGGACTATGCCGACAAGAATATGAATGAATGTTGCATATACAACATACATTTCATTCATTTGAAAAATTTTCCTTCGGCTTAGTCCCTTTTTCATCAGAGGTCGCCACGGTGGAATAAACCGCCAACTTAAATGTTTTAAGCAGTGGATGCCCTTCCAGCTGCAACACAGTACTGGAAAACACTCATACACACTCATTCACACACACACTCAAACACTACAGCCAATTTAGTTCCTCAATTCCCCTATAGTGCATGTGTTTAGACTGTGGGGGAAACCGGAGCACCCAGAGGAAACCCACGCCAACACAGGGAGAACATGCAAACTCCACATAGAAACGCCAACTGATTTATTTGAACATATTTGTAATTCCAAAGGTTGAAATAAATGAAAGCAGCCACAACACAACTGTTACACTTATATTGCGTACATGACACACATTTAATATATGTCAAATGTGAATTTGTATGTCATATATGACGTTGCACACATTCCCATCTTTGAGATTACTGTGTGGGAGAAATGTTCACTCAGCCAATGTTGTTAATAGAAGGAGATGTACAGTATGCACATCAGACAGGCACTAAAGGCAGAAAAAGCCATCTATTAATTAGGGGTCACCACAGCAGAATGAACCACCAACTATTCCAGCATATGTTTTACACAGCGGATGCCCTTCCAGCTGCAACCCAGTACTGGGAAACACCCATACACACTCATTCACACACACCCTCATACACTCTGGCCAATTTAGTTCATCAATTCCCCTATAGCGCATGTGTTTGGACTATGGAGGAAACCCACAACAACATGGGAGAACATGCGAACTCCACACAGAAATGACAACTGACCCAGCTGGTGCTCGAACCAGACAGTGCTAACCACTGAGCCAAAGTGCCGCACATGAATAAACATAAAAAATCACAATATTCTCTTTATTTAACACAAGCCCACAGTGTTTAGTGTAGTTCTGCGGTTATCGGACATGAAATCTGCTGTATTGTCATCTGTGGTTCAGGTGTCATTTGAACAAGCATATTTCACAACATCAGATCAGAACAGCACATACAGTACACCCACTCGTTCAACAAAAACACAGGAAAGAGCTTTAAAGGTGGACAAAAGAGACGTAAACAACATGTCTTCCTCACCTACTTGTAATCTGATCAACCAAAACAGACCATAATACAAGACGTAAACACCACCTCTGAGTGGAAATCACATCCAAACTCAGGTTTACAGCTGAAGAGATGTGTGCACATTACAATTGTCATTTATAAATATAAAACAGCATACAGTTAAAGTCAGAATTATTTTCCTCCTTTGAATTATTTTTCTTTTTTTAAATATTTTCCAAATGAAGTTGCACAGATTCAGGAAATTTTCACTGTATTTCCTCTAATATTTGTTCTTCTGGAGAAAGTCTTATTTGTTTTATTTCAGCTAGAATAAAAGCAGTTTTAAACCCATGTTAAGGTCAATATTATTAACCCCTTCAGCAATATTAGTGTTGGATTGTCTCCAGAACAAACCAATGTTATACAATGACTTGCCTAATTACCCTAACTTTACCCTAATTACCCTAGTGAAGCCTTTACATGTCACTTTAAGCTGAACACTAGTGTCTTGAAGAATATTTAGTCTAATATTATTTACTGTCATCATGACAAAGAGAACAGAAATCAGTTATTAGAGATGAGTTATTAACACTATTAAAACATCCACTCATTCATTCGTCCACCCAGTCATTCATCTACTAATTTATTAACTCATTCATCAGGTTACTCCTTCATTCATCCACCTATTTATTCAATCGCTCATTCATCCACCTATCCATTCATTCAATCTCTCACTCACTCATTCCTTCAATCAATCAAACATCCATTAATTTACTAATCCAACTACCCATTCTTTAAACCCACCTATTAATTCATCCACTCATTCATTCAATCATGCATCCACTTACACATTCATTCACTCACTTATTCCTACATTAATTAATCCACTTAATTAATTAATTCATTCATTCATTCATTCATTTGTTCACTCACTCATTCCTTCATTCAATCAAACATCCATTAATTTACTAATCCAACTACCCATTCTATCAACCCACCTATTAATTCATTCATTCATCCACTCACACATTCCTACATTAATTTATCCATCCATCCATTAATTTATTCATTCATTTCCTCACTCATTCATCCACCCATCCACTCATTCGTATTTTCATTCATTCCATCAACCCACTCACTTATTCATTCATTCATCCACCCATTCACTCACTCATTCCTACATTCATTCAATTCTTCATTCCTTAATTCACTCATCGCATTTCTTCAACCCACTCACTCATTCATTCACTCATTCGTTCATCAGTCCACTCTTATACTCACGGACACATACCTATATTCATTCACCCACTCATTCATTTAATCATTCATCAACCTACTTACTCATTCACTCACAAATTCATTCATTCATTCATTCATTCATTCATTCATTCATTCATTCATTCATTCATTCATTCATTCATTCATTCATTCATTCATTCATTCTTTCATCTAATCATTACTTTATTCATCCACCTATTCATTTGTTTATTCATTCATCCATCAACTCACTCCCCCATTCATTTATTCATGCACTTACTCATTTATTCACTTACTCACTCCCATCCATCCTCTTATTTATTTATTCATTAACCCACTCACTAACATATTCATTCACTCGCCCAATCATTTATCCACCTATTCATTCATTAATTCATTCATTCACTCGCTCACATATAAATTAATTGATTCAGTCACTCATGCATTCACTCACTCATCCATCCACTATTTCACTCATTCATCCACTCACTTACTCATTCCTTAATTCATTTACTCATCCACCAGCTCACCCATTCATTTTTGCACTTACTCATTCATTCACTTACTCACTCACTCCCATCCATCCTCTTATGTATTTATTCATTAACCCCCTCACTAACACATTTATTCACTCTCCCAATCATTCATCCACCCATTCATTCACTCACGTAAAAATTAAATGATTCAGTCACTTATGCATTCACTCATTCATCCATCCACTATCTCACTCATTCATTCGCTCACTCATTCCAAATTCATTCACTCATCCACCCATTCATTCTCTCAGTCACTCATTCATTTACTTACTGACTTCCATCCATCCTCTTATTTATTTATTCATTAACCCACTCACTAACACATTCATTCACTTACCCAATCATTCATCCACCCATTCATTCACTCACTTACATATAAATTATTTGATTCAGTCACTCATGCATTCACTCACTCATCCATCCACTATCGCACTCATTCATTCGCTTACTCGTTCCTTAATTCATTCACTCATCCACCCACTCACTCATTCATTCTCTCACTCACCCAATCATTCATCCACCCATTCATTCATTCACTCACTCACATACTATTTAATTGATTCAGTCACTCATTAGTCACTCACTCATCCATTCAATCTCTCATTCGTTCGCTCACTCACTCATCCACCCTTTCACTCATTCATTTTCTCACTCAATTCATTTTTCATTCATCCATTCATTTTCTCACTCATTTGTTCATTCATTCATCCATTCATCAATATATCAACTCATTCATCCACCTATCCACTCATTCACTCACACACACACAGTCAGTGCAGCTCCAGCAGTGTAGCAGTAATTTCCCAGACTGTGTGAGGTGTCATTCTGCAAAAGGTCTGTCACTCCGCTGGAGGTGCAGATTCATTCTGAAGGCAATTAATCAGCCCCGGATAAGAGGACGTCACATTAACCAGCCCGAGACTGCTGGAAAACCCTACGTATTCAACCTGACAGCAATATACGAGGCGCAGGAGCTGTAATCTCATCTGCAGGCAGGTATAACAGTGCTCATACGCACAGATAAAGTACATTACAGGAGCCGCCTTCTGTCCGCCAGATGTCCGGCAGCTTTTTACACACATAAACATGGAGGTCACACGTGTCCTTAACCTTAAGTGGAGCTCTAAAAGCTATTGATGCTTTAAAAGGCTCCGAGAAGGTGATCAATATGGAGATTCATTCAGCGGGTCATTAGTGTGTCCCTGCAGTCATATTAGAGCTCTTAAAACATACACACGGCCGCCGGACAGCAGGTAAAAGCTCTCTCCAGCACATGGTTTGGTTGCGAGCGCAGGCCTTTGTTTAAGCTTGGCAGATTGCGCTGCGGGAGAATAAGCTCTGCTGATTGCAATCAGGCGAAAGATCTGAATGAAAGGTGATTGCTTATTTATTTCTGTGTGCAAATGACATTTTTTTGGACGTCCGAGACATGTTTCAACCCTTTCAGACCCTGCGTTTATTGCAATTGATATAAAGTCATGTTTTCTTTTTTTTTTGCTTTCAGTGCATTTCATCAGATTTAAATCCTGCTGTTCAGGATTTCGGACTCTCATCATCCAATCAAATGGCAGAAAAGCTCAGCCTGTTGTAATTTGAGAAATGTCCCCTGTGCTAAAGAGATCTCTGTTGTTCCAAACGCAGAAGCAACATGCTTAATGTTTTTGGTCACATTTACTGATATGTTTGACAATGAGTACGTTTACATGGACACCAATAATTTTGTAATAATTATAAATTTAATAATAAATTTTAATACAATTAAGACAATACTCTGATTAAGAGTCAAATTATATATATAGCCTGACGTTGTGGCGCAGTAGGTAGTGCTGTAGCCTCATTGCAAGAAGGTCTCTGGTTCAAGCCTCAACTGGGTCAGTTGGTGTTTTTATGTGGAGTTATATATATATATATATATATATATATATATATATATATATATATATATATATATATATATATATATATATATATATGAGCAATATCACACGAGTAGCAGTGCGATATGGCTGTATATCAGCACTGGTTGGAGAAGTGCCTTAGCGTCCAACCAGTGCTGATATACAGCAATATCTCACTGCTACTCGTGTGATATTGCGTTTATACAACAGTTTGACGGCACAATCTTGTAAATAAATAAGAAAATCAAACACAGAGAGTCTAAAACCCTTTTGTATGAGGAACTACTTTCTTCCGCCATTCATTTACATCTGCAGCTGACGTCAGAACAGCAGAAACCATTACTAATTCACCAACGTCACTTTAGAGCTTGAATGACTCTCTATAGCGTAATGTCTAAAGCAAGGCTGCGCAAACTCTGTCCTGAAGGGCCGCTGTCCTGCATATTTTTGTTTCAACCCCAATTAAACACACCTGAACTAGCTAATCAAGCTGTTTCTAGGTATACTAGAAAGCTACAAGTAGATGTGTCGAAGAAAGTTCTAGGACCGAGTTTGGACACCCCTTTTCTAAAGGGAAGAAAAAACAGCTGATTTTGCTCACACTTTAAGAGTATAAGGCTGAACGTGACATGAAATGCCATCAGTCTACAGAGATATCTTCTTACAGTGTTACAGTCTACAGTATTTCTCTGTTGCAATCGGGATATTACAATAATTACCTTAAAAAAAAAGCAGCGCAATCACTCCCAGACTGCTGTTGTGTTTGCGATAAGGACAAACACTAAACACCTGCAGACTTTGCTTCTGTCTGTCTGCCAAAACAAAACACACATTCCTGATATGGGAGCATCTACATTACATTTCCCCGCCATGTCTTTATAATATGAGCATTTATTTTACCTCAGTATACTCAAAGGAGCTTCTGCGCTAGCCTGTCGATTCTGACAGGCGCGTGCTAGCAAATGGCTTTTTGTGTCGTTTTACGCTTGAGCAACTAAATAAATGCCAAAGTCTATTAAACTGATTGTATTTTAAATATATTACAACATCGATGCTGTAAAAGGAATCGTGAGTTTATCAGTATGGGAACATCACTTGCTCGGCATATATCCTGCAACACTGTTGAGAACCGGGTTTTGGGTGGCCGCTGCGATCGGGTACTGTATCAAAGTTGGCAACCCGGGGGTGTTTACAGACAGTACCAAGGAGGGGGGTGGGTGAAATTACAGGAGTTTTCCGGAGGAAATCAAATAACTGGATGGTTGCGGGAGATTGGTCTAAAATAAGGGGTTATTATGCGGTTCTGTCGCCATCTTGTGGATAGAAAACATCAACCGCCTCAAGCCTGGTTTATACTTCTGCGTCAAGTGACCGGCGTAATCCACGGTGCAGGCAACGCGCGTAGCTGTGCATTTATACTTCTGTGCTACTGTCTCTGTTGGTCTACATTAACACTTCTGAAGCGCTAGTTGGCAGTGAGGTGTAAATATTCCTCTGTGTCGATTTTCTTCGCTGCTTAATTGTTTTTCCTGCACACTTCCGGGATGTACAAGTGGCTCAAACTCCCTCAATTTGAGGCAGGAACCGGCGGACGTGCAACAACTTTAACTATGAGGAAAACAAAAAACAAAACTTTCCATCCGGAGCTCCTTCACGGGACTCCACACTTGTAAACAATCGCTACATTGGGTTCGCGCCATTCGCGCGGCTCTCGGTCCCGCCCAGACTCGTCAGCGCTACCAAGCCGACCAATCACAGAGCTTGCGCTACGCGTTGTTGCGACGTGTAGTTACATTTTTTGAGAGGTGCACGTCAGTGACGGCGACGGCCACGGCGAAGGGCTATGCGTCAGCGCTGTAGCATACGCCGGCGTTTGACGCAGAAGTATAAATCAGCCTTAAGGTCTACACTATGGCAGGCTAATGGCCGCAAACGAGCTCTCTCAGAAATTGTAAATATTTTAAAATAGGCACTATTCTTATAAATAAACAACAGCAGTAATATTTGTCAAACTGTAGTGTTTCTTGTTGCTGGCTGTATGTGGGCGGAGTAATACACAAAGGGTAAAGAGGCTGCACGGGTGCTGATATTACTATCTCACAGCTATCAGCCAATCAGATTCGAGAACCAGAACCAGACAGAACTGTTGCATAAATATATATATATATATATGCGCCTTGGACAGCAACTTGAATGGCAACAACTCTTACCCATGTTTGGAAATGATGAACACTGTCATTTCTTCTCATGTTTCTGATGTTAATAACACACACACACACACACACACACACACACACACACACACACACACACACACACACACACACACACACATGCATCAGTGGCATCCTGACTCCACACAAAAGCACAATTCTGAGTTTTCGGCACCACTGATGAGCTAATCACGCACAAATTGTTCATTTGTTAATTGTTAATTGCACGTGGATGATTCGGGACGATATTTAGCTACAAGGACATCGCCGTCACATGTCATCATCACATCAACAAGAGGAAAAATGAAATAATCGACCTGACGGAAAGACTCAAATCAGCTCAGAGATTCCCAATCACACTTCTCCACCATTCACACCTCAGCACAATCTATTTGCATATCTCGAGATCTTCAAAACCCCGCAGACGAGTTCGGTCTCCAAATAAAAGCTGTCAGCATGTGAATATCTTCAGTAAAATGACACGTTTTAATATCCCAGTTTGGACTTCTGAATGATTTTATTAGGCATTGAGTTGCACAACTTTAAGTTATACTTCATTTTAAAATAAAGTGCCCATTTTTATCAAGATGTAAAGTCTGTAATGTCCCTAGAGTGTTTGTGAAGAGCTCAAAATAGCACACAAATACTGTTTATAACTTTCTGACACTGACCCTTTTAGGTTTTGAATCTATATGTGGTGTTTTGGTGACTGTCGCTTTAAATTCAAATGAGATGGTGCTCTTTATTAAAGAGGGCGGAGCTACAAATGACTGTGCATAGCAGCAGGATAGTGGCTGCTTCTTACTAAGGGCTGCTGTTTATGCTAATGAGCAAGAGATGGCGCCTAGTGGGCGGGGTTTTACTCTCTGATGACATGTACAAAGGGAGAATGTCAATCAAAGTGTCTCTGCAGACTGCTTTAATCAAGGCTAATTATAAATAATAGAATTAATTAGTGTTTACTATTAGAGGCTGGTTATATTCACACACTGCTGACACACAACTGTGTTTAAACCCCTTATAGAAGTGATTTTTGCTGAATAGGAGCTCTAAAATGGGACTTAGTTACAGTTTAAGTAATATTAATTAATTACATGTACTTGCTATATAGATGAGGTTATAATGTTTAGGGATTTTATTTTAGCGTTAGTTACATGTAATAACTGTATGTATAATTCCATGGAACTTGTGTAACTACATAACCTTAACAATAAATCCAAAAATAAATACATTCAGTTGAAGTCAGGATTATTCAACACAGGCTCATTCTGAAAAATGTACCCCTATATACATTTGTGGAGAGCATGAATTATGTAGCTGGGGGTACATATAGCTGCATTTCATCTTTAAAATGAACGCTATGGGGCGGTATGACGCTGTTCCTTTTTACGCTTACCAGCTGACAATTTACCTCAATATGGACGGCTTTCTTGCTGTAACCAGGTTTGCCCAGTGGCTCACCACATACGTCGGTGGACTTAAGATGCAGTGCAGAGTTGACCACGACAACAGGGTTTAAGTCCAGCAAGGAACAGTTCCAAAAAGCAGGTAAGACAAAAACATAAGCCAAAAAGTCAGTAAATAACAGGGTAAGAATGTGGTAAAATCTGAAAACGTGGTAAAAATCAGGACGCTTTTTATCTGGATTGCTTTTGAAAACATTGTCAGTTTGGTTTAGGGAAGGAGGAGGGTGGGTCAATCGATCGGTTAGTCAGTCGACAGCGGCTTCTGGTGGATTTATGTAAGAACAGTCGGTGGAATGGCACTCAATAAAGAAATTTAAGATCTAAAAAATCATACACAGCGCCCTCTGGTGGATTTGCGAAAACAAAAACTGCAAAAAAATGACCTCCTGGGATATACTTGGCAGGGGCGTAGCAACCTGGGGGACACACGTCCCCTCACATTTAGAGACAGACCAGTTAGAAACAGGTAATTAAGAATGCAAACTTTTGGATTACAGTTGTCCCCCCCACTTTTAAAATATACACTACGCCCCTACTTGGCGCTCTCCATAAATGTATATAGGGGTACATTTTCAGAATGAGCCTGGATTGGAATTATTAGCCCTCCTGAATATTTGTCCCTCGATTTCTGTTTAACGAAGAGCAGATTTTTACAACACATTTCTAATCATAATAGTTTAATAACGCATTTCTAAAAACTGGTTTATTTTCTCTTTGACAGCACATAATATTAGACTAAATATTCTTCAAGACACTAGTGTTCAGCTTAATTTGAAATTTAAAAGCTTCATTAAGCTTGGCTTAATTAAGGTAAAGTTAGGTTAATTAGGCAAGTCCTTGTATAACAGTGGTTTGTTCTGGAGACAATCCAACACTAATATTGATTAAGAGAGCTATTAATATTGAGCTTAAAATGGGTTTAAAACGATTAAAAACTGCTTTTATTCTAGCCGAAATAAAACAAATACGACTTTCTCCAGAAGAAAAAATATTAGAGAAAATACTGTGAAAAAATCCCTGAATCTGTTCAACATCATTTGGGAAATATTTGAAAAGACTTAAAAAAGTCACAGAAGGGTGAATAATTCTTACTTCATAAGTATATATACTGTCAAAACAGTTTACTTTAGATGCGAGTAATCTTTGCACTAGTTATATTAGGAGAATAATACAGATCCATTCTTCGGAAGGTTCATCCGATCCTTCTGGGAAATGGATACGAGACAAAATATTTCCTTTGCCTTATATTTCCTTTGATCCTGCATATTAGGTGATCTGGAAATCAAATATTGTGATCTGCAGAGCCCACAGGCCTGACGGGGATGAAGATATAGATGAGAAATAAACTGTGTAGGTGCTGTGAAATGATGGAGAGCACCTTCACATGCCTCCATTCCTCCAAACACACTATGATGGCCTGCACACTGAGAAAAGCCAAACTACTGTGTCTTTCATCCATTCAAACTACATCTTTATATTAGATTAAGTGAAACAATTATGACCTTTCATCATTTCTTTTACATTTTGTAGGGCTTTATTTACACCGGTAATCTGCTAGTGTTTGCTTTGGCTTTTTCAGGGTGACTTATTGTGATCTTCTGATTGCAGCAGAGAAACACTGGGAAATCTCTGTAGACTGATGGCACTTCATGCTGTTCAGCCTTATAATCTTAAAATGTGAGCAGAATCAGCTGTTTTGTCGTCACTTTAGACCAGGGGCATCCATGCTTTTCTTATGAAGGGCCAAACACTGAATTTGATTGAGGGTGGTGGGCCGAAGATTATTAACCAAACTTTTACATTAAAGCTGCTATGGTCGTTATTAATATTGATAAAAGAAAAAATACTTAAATCATAATGATGATTGTTTTTTTTTTATTTTTTTGTACATTTTATAATTTTCTTCTTACTCTAAAAACAAACACAATAACAACACAATGGTAATCAGTGCTGAATACACAAGCTGCACCTGCCTTTGCCTTTGTCTTCTGTATTGTCCTCTATCTTCGAGTGACAGTATTTACATATCTAAAAATCGGATTCATTTGATTAAAACTTTAAATTTTGTTTTGCTTTTTTGTTGCTCAACAATTAAAAAAAAACAAAAGATTACGTTAAATTAGAAATGACAATCTTTATTAAAGGCATTTGCCACAACCTTCATTCTTAATCTCTTCTCAGATAGAATAGCAGGCCTAATCAAAGGTTACCATGGGCCAAGTTTGGCGTGCGGGCCCAACTTTGGGCATCTCTGCTTAAGACATTACACTAGAGAATCATTTAAACACTAGCTCTAAAGTGACGTTTGTGAATATCTCCCGGGAGGTATGTATTCAAGCAGTTTTTGTTTTCGCGGATCCACGAGAGGCCGCTTTGCTCGCTTTTTCGCATCTCGAACGCCTCTGGGGACCTTGTGGCGTTCTGGCCCGCGATGTTCTCGCGTGAAAAGCCGCCGGAGGCCGCTGTGGAGTGACCGTCCGACTGACTGGCTGAACGACTGAACGATCGACCGGGCGGGCGGCCAATCGGCCAATCGGCCGCCCTCTTCCTCCTATTCCTTCCCTAAACCCAAGCGGCGGTTTGCAAAAGCCGTCCAGAAAAAAAAAAAAATCTAAATCCCTTGTCTTTGATTTCGACCGCGTTTTCGGATCTCGCCGCGTTCTCGCCCTTATTTTTTGGATTCTGTTTTTCATCTTACCTGATTTCTGGAACCGCTCTTCCCCGGACTCAATCCCGGTCGTCCCCGTGGCCGGCTCCTCCTCCTCCGGGCCTCCGCTCCGCCAAGGTAGCACTACGAGCTAAGCGGACAAACTGGTTACAGCGGGAAAGCCCTCCACACGGAGGCGAGCCTTCAGCCGGCGTCACATCGCCCCGCAGCGTTCGCTCGAGAAAAACTAAACGCGGCCATACGTACCTCCGGCCACGTAAATCGCGGTCTCCAGAAACGTCCGCGGGGCTACGCTTCCAGAATGAGCTTGGGTTGCATTCATTAATTTTCCTTCAGCTTAGTTCCTTATTGTTTAGTGGTCGGCACAGCGGAATGAACCGCCAACTATTCCAGCATATGCTTTGCACAGTGGATGCCCTTCCAGCTTCAACCCAGTACTTAGAAACATCCATACACACACACACACACACACACACACACACACACACACTCATACACTACAGCCAAATTAGTTCATCGATTCCCCTATAGCGCATGTGTTTGGACTGTGGGGGAAACACCCGGAGAAAACCCACATCAACACAAGGAGAACATGCAAACTCCACACAGAAATGACAACTAGCCCAGCAAGGACTTGAACTAGCGACCTTCTTCCTGTGAGGCCACAGTGCTAACCATTGAGTCAACCCAATAGTGTACATGTCAATACATTTCAGTCTCTCGGTTCTTTTCTTTTTCTGGTATCCCACTAGCAAATGTTGCCTCTCCAGAAACTGCATCTATATATTCAAGGGTGTTTAAATATATTTCACAGCAGAACAAAACTATCAATTGCAGGTCTGATTTTCTCTCTATAAACTGAAGTTCCAGTTGCGCTCGGCCAGAACGTCATTTCTCACAAAGGGTTTATTATTTCAAGCCGTTTGTGTCAGGAATGATGGAATGGAAATCAAGGTTAACAGCCTCGCTAACATAATCATAGATGTGCCGTATTGAAGCGCAACTGTATTCCTGCATAATCTGTCTGTGTGCTTTTCAAACACTGTGTGTGTGTGTGTGTGTGAAGACAGATGTGTGTATGACGGAGCGAAGGCAGAAATGCCCATAAATCATCATTAGAGAAGGTGCTGTTCATTCATCATCAGCTGGATTGGTTTTCCTCTTTGGTTTCTCGGAGCTCAGATCTGCGAATCTGCGTCTGCTTGTAATGACAGTGTGGAAACACACACCGGCGGAGGGAGCTGCTGCAGGTGACACATCAAAGACACACATGCAGAGAGACAGAGTGAGTGTGTGTGGAGTCGCCTCATTCACACACACTTATACAGGGCCTCCTCATAAACACACACAGAACACACACACACACATAAACACACATTTTTGGTAAAATGCAAGTTTATTAGGGTCAATTTGAGCCAGTCTGACAAAACTGAAAAGCTAAGGCAAACTGAACAAAACCAGTTATAATCAGAAACCATCATTCATTCAGCTTAGCCCCTTAATTCATCAGGGGTCACCACAGCGGAATGAACCAGCAACTTATCCAGCATATGTTTTACACAGCTGATGCCCTTCCAGCTGCAACCCAGAACTGGGAAACACCCATACACTCTCATTCTCACACACACTACAGCCAGTTTAGCTCATCAATTCCCCTATATCGCATGTGAAACCCACGTCAACATGGGAGAACATGCAAACTCCACACAGAAACTGACCCATCCGGGACTCGAACCAGCGAGCTTCTTGCTGTGAGGTGTCAGTGCTAACCACTGAGCCACAGTGCCAATAAACATAAAAAAAGTACAATATTCTCTTTATTTAATGCAAACCCACAGTGCTCAGTGTAGTTCTGTGGTTATCGGAAATTAAACCAGCTGTATTGTCTTCTGTGGTTCAGAACGGTGAGCCACAGAGAAGAAAAATATAAGGAAAATAAAAGGAACTTCTCATATTTCTGAAGTGCTGTCTAAGGCCGTACTCACACTATGTACAGTTGCCTTGAAGTTTTAAAACTAAAACGTATTGGTGTAAACAAGGCCTCAGTCGCCATCCACCATACCTGTGAACCCTTACCTGACTACTAATCACCCACACCTGCAATCACCGGATCACTATATATATTCACCTCACCCATTGACATTCATTAAATTCGGATGGTTCTCCTTAATGACTCTCCCGATTTATCCTGAATGTCCTCTTTCTCCTGTGGATGCAAATACACCTGATTTAGGAAAGTGAGTATTATTATATTGGTGTTTGCAGAAGAACTGAACTTACCTTATGAACTGTGTGTGAGATCGCTCACTCACCTGCTTCACCTCTCTACTGTTGATGCATCGCACAAATAAATTCCCTTGAAGATAATCCTGCTTTGTCGTCTTTGTGTGACACAATGACTTGCCTAATTACTTTAACTTGCATAGTTAATCAAATTACCCTATTCAAGCCTTTGAATTTGAAAAGTTATTAAAACCATTATGATTAGAAATGTGCTGGAAACATCTCTCTGTTACAAAGCACTTAAATATTGAATAGTGAAATATTAGATGGATGTTAGAGGAATGTGTTTTCTGCTGTTCAGCTCCTCCAGGTCCGATGAACACAAACACAGCAGCAGACAGAGGAAAGCAGATCCGTCACGCTCAGAGGGATCAATAATCAGACTCTCCTTCAGCTTCTCCACAGCGTCAGGAGGAGACACACGGGGTCAGGTTCAGAAACTGGAGATCTGCAGGAGGAGATGAGACCACGGCAATCCTGTAGCATTTCAGAAGAGTCTTCATCAGCAGAGTCTGGAGAAATCTGAGAAATCAGCCTCATTATCAGCGTGAGCACAAAGAAATCAGAGAAATCAGCCTCATTATCAGCATGAGCATTAAGAAATCAGAGAAATCAGCCTCATTATCAGCATAAGCATCTAAAAATCAGCCTCATTATCAGCGTGAACATGCAGAAATCAGAGAAATCAAACTCGTCATCAACAGTTCTACTGAAGAAATCAGCCTTATCATCAGCATAAGCATGCAGATATCAGAGAAATCAGCCTCATCATCAGCAGATCTACTGGAGAAATCACAGAAATCAGCCTTATCATCAGCATAAGCATGCAGATATCAGAGAAATCAGCTTCATCATCAGCAGATCTACTGGAGAAATCACAGAAATCAGCCTTATCATCAGCATAAGCATGCAGATATCAGAGAAATCAGCCTCATCATCAGCATGAGCATGCAGAAATCAGAGAAATCAGCCTTATCATCAGTATGAGCATGCAGAAATCAGAGAAATCAGCCTTATCATCAGCATGAGCATTAAGAAATCAAAGAAATCAGCCTCATTATCAGCATAAGCATCTAGAAATCAGCCTCATTATCAGCGTGAACATGCAGAAATCAGAGAAATCAAACTCGTCATCAACAGTTCAGGTGAAGAAATCAGAGAAATCAGCCTCATCATCAGAACGAGCATGCAGAAATCAGAGAAATCAGCCTCATCATCAGAACGAGCATGCAGAAATCAGAGAAATCAGCCTCATCATCAGAACGAGCATGCAGAAATCAGAGAAATCAGCCTCACCATCAGAACGAGCATGCAGAAATCAGAGAAATCAGCCTCACCATCAGAACGAGCATGCAGAAATCAGAGAAATCAGCCTCATCATCAGAACGAGCATGCAGAAATCAGAGAAATCAGCCTCATTATCAGAACGAGCATGCAGAAATCAGAGAAATCAGCCTCATTATCAGAACGAGCATGCAGAAATCTGAGAAATCATTATCAGATCAGCTGGAGAAATCAGAGAAATCAGGCTTATAATAATCATCAGATCAGCTGGAGAAATCAGAGAAATCAGCCTCATAATAATCATCAGATCTGCTGGAGAAATCAGCCTCATAATAATCATCAGATCAGCTTTCTAATCTTTCTAATTAGAAATGTGTGTTAACAGCTGGACAGGTGTACCTAATATAGTGAGTGAGTGAAGTGGTGAAAGTCGGTCAGTGTACGTGCATTTACTGTTTAACACAAACACATAAACATACTATATCATGAATATCAGAAGCATTTAAATAAACAGGATTTTAAGATCATGAGCAAATCTCATTTTACAATACTGCTAATCATCAGCGTAAACAGATTTAAAAGCAGTTTAATACAACCACAATGTACTGTATAATACTTTCAAATTCCAACCTTACTCATATGCATGTTTCTATATCATTCTGAAAATAATAAATGGTCCTAAAACTTGTGAAATGTAATAGCCTACCTTGTGTTTTCTTCTTCTCCTTCTTTGTATGTTTCTTGTTTTCTTTGGATGACTGTAATGTGTCCTGGATGTGTTTTACAAGATTCACCCACAGCCAGCAATGACCTGTTTATCTCATTAATGGATGTTCGCTTCAGGGCAAATAAATGCAAAGCAAGCAGGAAAAAAAAAAGAAAAAGAAAATGAAAACTGCTTTTAACGGTCTCTGGAGAGTCTCGTATCCTCCAGACATCAGTCGAGGAGAAATCAAGAGCACAAAACCTGCAGTAAAGATGAAGATGAACAGATAAAACGCAGCAAACCTGAACCTCCGTCCTGCAAACCTGCTCACAATAGCCGTGTTTAGATGTGAATTATGCTGATAATAAATGAACGTTTTCATCCAAGGAGAAACAAAAGAGAATAAAATGATCAGTTCCTGCTAAACATGCACAGATATCACTGAGAGAAGTGGAGTCTGCTGCACTGTTGCTCCTCTAATAAATGAGCTGCGCCTCAGAAGACCAAGACCAAACGCAATGACTCGGCTTTTGGAGGTTTGAGATGGTAGAGACTCAAGACAGTTCTGGAGGGAATAATAATAGAAGATTAATACTGAAGCACTGTGATGACGGACTGACGGAGGGCTGAGGCCTTTTACAGTCAGCACAACATTTTAGATGTGCAACAATGGAAAGCTGCAAACATGGAGAGCTGCATTAGGGGTCTGGATGCAGACCTGGTGCAGTGCAATCTGAGCTGCATCCAATGCTTTTTAATCTAACCCCACCCCTCACCTCAGTTGCTGGTTTGAGTCCCATCTAGCTCAGTTATCATGTCTGAGTTTGCATGTTCTGCCCGTGTTGGTGTGGGTTTCCTCTGGGTGCTCCGGTTTCCCCCACAGTCCAAACACATGCGCTATAGGGGAACTGATCAACTGCATTGGCTGTAGTGCATGAGTGTGTGTGTGGATGAGTGTGTACGGGTGTTTCCCAGTGTTGGGTTGAAGCTGGAAGGGCTTCTGCTGTGTAAAACATATGATGGAATAATTGGTGGTTCATTCTGCTGTGGCGACCCGAGATTAATAAAGGGACTAAGCTGAAGGAGAATGAATGAAGAACACAGTGAGTGGATGTGATGTGTATACTGGAGATAAACGCTGCAGTAAATGACCAGCGGAGCAGCGCAGGAGGATCAGCTTCAGACTCGCTGAAACAAAGAGCTTTAATTCTGCTTTTGTTCTTCAGTAAATCCAGACTCTCCGCCGGGTCTCCTGCTGGGACACTGGGGGTCCGGACGCTCCTGTATCAGGACCCCTGCACTGCTGCAGCCCGAGGAGACGCCGGCGCTTGGGGGTCTGCTTTAACACACACACAAATACACTCACACACACGCACGCACACAGCTTAAAACACTTTATGGATTATGATGCTCTGTGAGAGACGTATTAGTTTTGCATTTAATTATATTAATAATGGGCGGCACAGTGGTGCAGTGCGTAGCACAATCGCATCACAGCAAGAAGGTTGCTGGTTCAAGCTTCGGCTGAGTCAGTTAGCATTTCTGTGTGGGTTTCCTCCGGGTGCTCCGCTTACCCCCGCAAGTCCATGTGTGAGTGAGAGTGTATGGATGTTTCCCAGTGATGGGTTGCAGCTGGAAGGGCATGCTCTGCGTAAAACACATCCTGGATAAGTTGGCGGTTCATTCCGCTGTGGCGACCTCTGATGAATAAAGGGACTAAGCCGAAAAGAAAACGAATGAATGAATTAATATATTAATAACTAATAATTGAGTCACTAAATTTACCCTTAAAACATACACACACAAAGACACACACATCACGGATGCCTCACAAACACGCATGCACCAACACACACACTCTTTCTCACCCACATGCACACACAAACACACACAGACATCTCAGACAAGCATCACAACACATAACCTCCTCAAAAGAATCATTTGTTCACGAATCAGAATACACTGTTCACAATGCATGTTTTGATTCACTTAAAACAATCTGCTCAAAAGAACCATTTGTTCACGAATCAGAATACACTGTTTACAATGCATGTTTTGATTTACTTTAAAACAATCTGCTCAAAAGAATCATTTGTTCATGAATCAGAATACACTGTTCACAATGCATGTTTTGATTCACTTTAAAACAATCTGCTCAAAAGAATCATTTGTTCACGAATCAGAATACACTGTTTACAATGCATGTTTTGATTCACTTTAAAACAATCTGCTCAAAAGAATCATTTGTTCACGAATCAGAATACACTGTTCACAATGCATGTTTTGATTCACTTAAAAACAATCTGCTCAAAAGAATCATTTGTTCACGAATCAGAATACACTGTTTACAATGCATGTTTTGATTCACTTAAAAACAATCTGCTCAAAAGAATCATTTGTTCATGAATCAGAATACACTGTTCACAATGCATGTTTTGATTCACTTAAAACAATCTGCTCAAAAGAATCATTTGTTCATGAATCAGAATACACTGTTCACAATGCACAATTTCACAATTTGATTCACTTAAAAACAATCTGCTCAAAAGAATCATTTGTTCACGAATCAGAATACACTGTTTACAATGCATGTTTTGATTCGCTTAAAAACAATCTGCTCAAAAGAATCATTTGTTCATGAATCAGAATACACTGTTCACAATGCATGTTTTGATTCACTTAAAACAATCTGCTCAAAAGAATCATTTGTTCATGAATCAGAATACACTGTTCACAATGCATGTTTTGATTCACTTAAAAACAATCTGCTCAAAGGAATCATTTGTTCATGAATCAGAATACACTGTTCACAATGCATGTTTTGATTCACTTAAAAACAATCTGCTCAAAAGAATCATTTGTTCATGAATCAGAATACACTGTTCACAATGCATGTTTTGATTCACTTTAAAACAATCTGCTCAAAAGAATCATTTGTTCACGAATCAGAATACACTGTTCACAATGCATGTTTTGATTCACTTTAAAACAATCTGCTCAAAAGAATCATTTGTTCACGAATCAGAATACACTGTTTACAATGCATGTTTTGATTCACTTAAAAACAATCTGCTCAAAAGAATCATTTGTTCATGAATCAGAATACACTGTTCACAATGCATGTTTTGATTCACTTAAAACAATCTGCTCAAAAGAATCATTTGTTCATGAATCAGAATACACTGTTCACAATGCACAATTTCACAATTTGATTCACTTAAAAACAATCTGCTCAAAAGAATCATTTGTTCACGAATCAGAATACACTGTTTACAATGCATGTTTTGATTCGCTTAAAAACAATCTGCTCAAAAGAATCATTTGTTCATGAATCAGAATACACTGTTCACAATGCATGTTTTGATTCACTTAAAACAATCTGCTCAAAAGAATCATTTGTTCATGAATCAGAATACACTGTTCACAATGCATGTTTTGATTCACTTAAAAACAATCTGCTCAAAGGAATCATTTGTTCATGAATCAGAATACACTGTTCACAATGCATGTTTTGATTCACTTAAAAACAATCTGCTCAAAAGAATCATTTGTTCATGAATCAGAATACACTGTTCACAATGCATGTTTTGATTCGCTTAAAAACAATCTGCTCAAAAGAATCATTTGTTCACGAATCAGAATACACTGTTCACAATGCATGTTTTGATTCACTTAAAAACAATCTGCTCAAAAGAATCATTTGTTCACGAATCAGAATACACTGTTCACAATGCATGTTTTGATTCACTTATAAACAATCTGCTCAAAAGAATCATTTGTTCATGAATCAGAATACACTGTTCACAATGCATGTTTTGATTCACTTTAATTAACCATATGTTCAGCAATAATTTATTGGTGAAATAGTCCGCTCTGCATACTTTGTATTTTCATTTCTGTGTTTTTGCACAATGCTCATGTACTGAAAGATATTAAAGGTTCAGGACACCCTGGAGAACTTTTTTTTATATTAACAGATTTGTGTGTGTTGAGCATCAGTTAAGACAATGTTAGCACCTGTCAGCTTTAATTGTGGGGAAAACTGGATAATTTTGAGCTTTTGTCAGCTAATTTCAGCTTCCGGGTTTAAAATGATTTTTGGGGCGGGATCAAAATCGGCGATGTAGAGCAGAACTGCAAGTGCAACGATGACGCGTCGGTTTCTCATTATTATTCATGGCGGAGTTTTCTTATCCTATGAGAAGAGCCGGCTGCTTAATTATTCATCAGACCTGCCAGAGTCAAGCCCGAGCTGTGAGACACGGACCCACGGCACACAGAATTTAGCCGTTCATGAAGGCTCATATGCGTTTGTTTCCATGATCCACGGGGTTTGTTGCATGTTTTCCCCCGCGATCTTGTCAGGGCCGATCATACAGCAAAGCTGTGTGTGTGCTGCTAGCATTTTTGTCAGGAGAGCAGCACGAGAGAATGACGGACGCTGTGTTTTATCAGGAGTTCGTTCACATTCAGACACATCACTGTGCTACTGTGTTTGCATAAATCCTCTAGATTACCAGCAGGACTAATGGTTAAAACTGAGTAAAACTGCACTGAGTCTGCTGGATACGGGGATTGAGGGAGAAGTCCTCATTTATAGGGTCTACATGAACACACTTATCTTTATAATGATATAAATTGTGGTTATGTGTATATGAAATTACGAATAACAAATGTAGCAGGGCATTAAATCACTGTTCATTTCTTTGCATTTTAACTTTGTAAACTATAAACTCATGCGTCTCCTCACGGTTTGTCTCATTTTGTGAGCTAACTGACAACAGCAGTTGTTCGCACATGTTCTCCCCATGCTGGCCACGCCCACTCCTGCCCGATGCTCGCGGAGCTCCACGCCCATTAATCATGCATCTTTTGAAAAAATTCTGAAGTAGACTTTAACCGAAAATGGGGGGTGTCATGGCCCTTTAAATGCAGAAAAACTCACAGAGAACACAGAGAGAGCACTGAACTGTGCTCATTACAAATCCATGCAGATTCAAGCCAGTTAACTTGATTATGTTTAGGTTTTATTGGTGTAAAGTGTCAAAAACAGGTATATTGTTCTTGATTTGAGGCATTAAGTTGAAGAATAACAGCGAGAGCAAAAACATACTTTAAAAAAGTCTACAAAATATATATTTAATGTATGAAAAGTTGGAAAAAGTTCACAAAAAGGCATGTAGAAATGCTGCAGCGAGTGATCATATCTGTGCTCTGGAAATGCGACTGGAACCATTTGATCTGATGCTGGATTTCATGTCTATTTTTCAAAGCAAATGTCTCTAATTTGAGCCCAGTTCAGCCATGAGGCAAATAGCTGTATTTCTGTTGTGAGTTTGCAGTCATTTTCTGTGTCTCTGTGAGCTTTTGAATGATTTTCTATGACTGCAGCAGAAGAAAGAGCTTCTCTAAGCCTGCGAAAGTGACTGAACGCCAGTTGATTATATTCTGAAAAAATGTTTATTTCCGCCATGCATCATTAAACGCAACCGCTAACAGCACAGGGGTTTTCATCCACAGCTCAGATGGAAACAATTGAAGTCGTGTACGATGGTGGACGCCATCAATAAACAGCAGGCAGATTCGTTCCCCTGCTGTTCTCAGTCCATAATTATTACTGTTCAGATCAAAACAGAGACACTGTACAGAAGATGTTTCCCCCTGTCTAACAGCACTGACCTAGTTTCAATCAAAAACAGACGTGTCTTACTGTAAACCCTTACATACGCGCTGAAATATTGAGTATGGCAATATATATTCACAATAATGTATATTATGAGGGACGTTCAACATTAAGGATGCTGTGTAGAAATGGGAAAATGTATTATTAGCGACACCAGTGGGCAATCAGTGAACTGCAGTCAGCAAATCACACAAGCTCTATAGGACATTAACTGTGGTCATGTCAATGGCCCATGAACATTTCCTGCATGTTATCAAACTATTTTAGTATTTAATTAATTAATACAACCTAATTGTTTTATGTTCAATCCACTTTAATTTAACTAAATGGATTTGTGTGGGAACAACATAAATAAATTGTGTGAAACCCTGCATTTCACTCAGCACAGATAATGAATATCCAGATGAGTCCACGCAACTAAACGCAACGCTTAGATGAAAATATAAGTATATACACAGGGCTTTTCCTGTCTATAACAAACAAACAAAAGCAAACTCGAGAAAACAGCAGTTCAGAAAACAGCCTTCAGTCTGTATCTGCACAAGCTCTGCAATTCATCTGACAGATTCTCATTAAACTCGCACTGTTATGATTGATTATATGTATATTTGAGAGGCTGAATGCATGACACGAACACGTTACAGTACAGAACGGCCCTTTAGGCATTATTGAACACTGGTTATATGTGTGTCAGAACAGAAGAAAAGCTCTCAGGAGTGTAAACCTCACATCCTTTTGATTTCACTGTCAAAATGTGACGAGTCCTTCAAATTAAAATATCTACCGGCTTTCAGATGCAACCTATGAAGAGGGGAAGGTCTTGTGTTTGACGTTTTCTTACAAGATATTTGCCACAACAAATGTTGTGTTTTTAGGCTGCATATCCAAAAACTCTTTAACCAAGAAGCGTTTTCTAGATAGGCGAAATATATAGTCTTGTTTTAAAGAATAATATGTCAAAATTAATTGAGTTTTTCAGTAAAACAAGCTAAATAATCGGCCAATGGGGTGAGTGAAATAACCTTATGTCAGAAGGAAAAATACCACTATTTTCCTTGATAGATTATTTAGCTATTTTTTGCTTATCTTGAAAACAAAGGCTCACTGTGAAAATGTAGCCCTATATGCATTTCTGGAGATCGTAAATTATGTAGCCAGAGGAAAGTGTGGCTACATTTTGTCTTTAAAATGAACAGGGTTTGACACAAAAAACAGTTCCAGAAAGCAGGTAAAACAAAAATAAAAACCAGTAAATGAAATAAACTATAAATAACAGGGTGAGAATGAGGGAAAATCTGAAAACATGGTAAAAATCAGGCGGCCTAGAGGGCTTTTCTTTTTCTGGATTGCTTTTGAAAACACTGTGGGTTGGGTTTAGGGAAGGAGGTAGGCGGGTCAATCAGTGCTTTTGAAAACACTGTGGGTTGGGTTTAGGGAAGGGGGTGAGCGGGTCAATCGGTGCTTTTGAAAACACTGTGGGTTGGGTTTAGGGAAGGAGGTAGGCGGGTCAATCAGTGCTTTTGAAAACACTGTGGGTTGGGTTTAGGGAAGGGGGTGAGCGGGTCAATCGGTGCTTTTGAAAACACTGTCGGTTGGGTTTAGGGAAGGAGATAGGCGGGTCAATCGGTGCTTTTGAAAACACTGTGGGTTGGGTTTAGGGAAGGGGGTGAGCGGGTCAATCGGTGCTTTTGAAAACACTGTGGGTTGGGTTTAGGAAAGGGGGTGGGCGGGTCAATCGGTGCTTTTGAAAACACTGTCAGTTGGGTTTAGGGAGGGGGGTAGGCGGGTCAATCGGTGCTTTTGAAAACACTGTCGATTGGGTTTAGGGAAGTGGTGGGCGGGTCAATCAGTGCTTTTGAAAACACTGTGGGTTGGGTTTAGGGAAGTGGTGGGCGGGTCAATCAGTGCTTTTGAAAACACTGTGGGTTGGATTTAGGGAAGGGGGTGGGTGGGTCAATCAGTGCTTTTGAAAACACTGTCGGTTGGGTTTAGGGAAGTGGTGGGCGGGTCAATCGGTGCTTTATAAACACTGTCGGTTGGGTTTAGGGAAGTGGTGGGCGGGTCAATCAGTGCTTTTGAAAACACTGTGGGTTGGGTGTAGGGAAGGGGGTGGGTGGGTCAGTTGGTGCTTTTAAAAAAACACTGTCGTTCTCAGAATGAGTCTGGGCTGCTAGGAAATGCTTCATGGTTTTGGAATTTTTAAATTTTTGGATCAGAAATTTAAAAAAAAACTAAGATAAGCAAAAATATTGTTTAGTTTTCAGAAATATTATGCATGTTTTTCCCTAAAACAAGCAATTTAATATGCTAATGGGGTAAACAAAATAATCTTATTTCAAAAGGAAAGATAAGATGATTTTATTTACTCTATTGGCTTAATACATTTCTTGTTTTAAGGAGAAACTCTCTTAATTTTGGCATATTATTTCTGAAAACAGCACAATACTTTTGCTTGTCTAGAAAATGTTTCTTGATTTAAGACATTTTAGATATTTGGACTAGAAACAAGACAAAAATACTAAGAAAAGCATGTTTGCGCTGTTAGCACAGGCATAAAAAGAAACACAAAATTGCATTGCTTTTCCTTAAAACAAGCAAAATAATTTGCCAATAGGCTAAACAAAATAATCTCATGTCAAAAGGAAAGATAAGATTATTTCACTTACGCCATTGGCATATTACATTGCTTGTTTCAAGGAACAAAAACTCTAATTTTTCTATCTATCTGAAAACATAAGATTTTTGGCTTGTCTGGTAAATGCTTCTTGATTTAAACCTCTTTGGATATTTGGACTGGAATGTGAAAGCATGGAAAAGCAGTTTTGCAGTGTTCACACAGAAGCAAAAATAAAATGTCTCGCAATCTGTAGATGAGGCTGTATGTGTGTAATGGAGATGAGCTCAGTGTCATGTGTATCTGACAGACCGTCCCACACCTCTCCGTCAGAAGTCATCGTGTAGCTACAATGCAAATATTGTTCATCTCGCTTTCATTGACATTGTTGCTGCACTTAAGAGTCGACATCTGATCTCCAGCAAAGCAGAAGGGTTTCAACCCCGGGCGGAGGGCGGTTTCCAGCATACAGACGCTTTAAGAGCCCAGGGGCCCGGGGTGATTTAGATAGGGTTCCTTTACCCAGAGGTGTTAAATTTAAAACCGCATTTATTACAGTGAAAAACACTTTTCTCTCGACATCTGCTCACTTAACCTTAATTATAGCGCCCCTCCTTCACACGGCCATTATGAGGCTTAAGATTCCTGATTTTAGTAGTCAGCAGAACACACTGAACAATGGCTGAGGAACTGGAAACACTGAGAGCATGTGGAGAAAACTGCCCTGTGACAAACTCAACGCTGAGAGAAAGATTTCACAAACACAAAGGCTTCGAGTAAACTGATGATGTGATTTGAGCGAGTTTCATCAGAGTTAAGATCACAGTTTAGATTGACTGCTCAGAGGAGTTCTGGGTGATTATCATCAGTGGAGTTTACTGAAGCACTGTCGGAAAAAAAAACACTGTGTGTGTGTGTGTGTGTGTGTGTGTGTGTGTGTGTGTGTGTGTGTCGTCATGCAGCATTTGAATGATTCCTTCAGTAAGTGCTTGTGTTGTTAATGAGAGTGTCTTGTTACTTTACTAAGTGATCAGATGAATCATTTCCAGTTCCAAGTGAAAAAATAAAGCCTCATTTACCATCCAGATCACAAACCATTGTAGCAGCCATCCAGAATACCTTCACAATCACCCTGAACACCATAGAAATTGTGCAGTGTCCCCTAGTAACTAATCCAAAACATCTAAAGTACCCTAGCAACTACCTAATACACCCACATAATCACCCAGAGAAGCCAACAGCACCCAAGCAGCCTCCCAGAAAACCCCACCAGCTACCCTACATCATATACCAACTAGATCAGGGATTCTCTACCGGTGGGCCGCGGTCCACTAATGGGCCTCAGCGATGCTGCAGGCGGGCTGCGAGATAGCTTAAAATGAGCTTAAATATTATCCTATAATGATATGAATTTATTATTAAATATTTCATATTAAAATTATAGTAGTATTGGCATTTCCCGTTAAGGCTAATTGTGCAAAAACTGTTAATTACAGACATAACTGTGGCTTAAATTTACAACCGCTGCACGTCAACTAGGACTACGTAAGTCACGCAAATGTAAGGCAAGCGATGATTAGCGTTATAATAACCAGCTCGCATGTGCATCACATCTGCGACTCGTACTGTATCAGAATCGCACAAGTCTGTTGATTCACAAACTATGTGTGCTCTGTCTGTGTGAACACTTTAAAATATCCGCATAGTTGTCCAAATTAACGTCTTGCTTATAACTGACGCGCGTCCGTACAGGAGCGAGACTCGATGGTGTTTCACTAGTGAACAGGGCGCATTAATGCCGCTCTGTAGGTCTATTGGAGAGATTCATAAATATTCCTAGCAAATTTAATAAATGTTGGAGACATACTCGCTACATAAACACGCTAAATCACACTTCAGCAGTGTTTATTTGAGAGCGCACAAGAAGATTGGCACTTGAGCGGTGTATATTTGAGGGCGTGCAAGAAGCCTTATGCACGAGCAGAGGAAATCGCCACGCAAGCAAAGAGATTTACACGCATTACATGAATGCGATCTCGACTTGTAATACTGCGCTCACCACATTTATCATTGTAATAACGCTATAGGTAGTAGGTAGATCCAACACAATCTCACGGCAATTCATCACTTTTTGATTTAGTGGCTAATTCGTATGAATTCGTACGATCTAATTTGTACTATTTAGTATGATTTGCTCATCACCCAATGACGTTTGGGGTTAGGGGTGGGGTTAGGTGCTACGCCTTCTTTTTAAAATCGTACGTAAATTTTCGCTAACCTCGTACGAATTAGCCACTAAACTGACAAAACGTAAAATACTTACGCTTCCTGGTTAGATCAGGCTGGTAGATCTGTGTAAAAAAAAGGCCTGCCGCCACAGCTGGAAAAAAATCCTAGAGGAAGCATTGATATATATATATAAATGCGCAATGTTTCGAGTTTTTTTATAAAATGATGTAGAAAAATAAGAACATAACAGAAAGCAAAAGAAATGTTTTGCTAATAAATAAAGCTTTAAACTAAGCATTTTCTCTAGACAATCAGTTTGGGCCTTTAAAAAACTTTTGGAGGAAAAGGTGGCCCTCGAAGTGAAAGAGGTTGAGAACCCCTGAACTAGATTAACCCGGCAACCAGTTATAACAACAAATCATCTATCCAAAGCACACAACCAACCACTCAGGGTACCCTACCCAAGAACACCCTAGCAACAACCCAGAACACCTTAACACTGGCATAACAAACATCCAGACTACCCAAGCAGCCTCTTTGTGTACCATAGCAACCACCCAGAATAACATAGCAACTAAGTTAACTACCCTAGCAACCACCCTAAAGCCTACAACCAACCATAGCATCATGGCAACCAACTAGAAGAAGTGGTGGCACGGTGGATCAGTGGTTAGCACTGTGGCCTCACAGCAAGAAGGTCACTGGTTCGAGTTCCAGCTGGATCATATGGCATTTCTGTGTGGAGTTTGCATGTTCTCCCCGTGTTGGCGTGGGTTTCCTCCGGGTGCTCCAGCTTCCCCCACAGACCAAACACATGCGCTGTAGGGGAATAGGGTAAACTCGATTGTCTGTAGTGTGTGTAGTGTATGTTAGAGTGTGTGTTTCTCAGTACTGTGTTGGCCACTGTTAGACATATGCTGGAATAGTTGGTGGTTCATTCCACAGTGGGAACCCCTGATAAATAAGGGACTAAGCCCAAGGAAAATGAATACTTGAATGATATTGTTGATTTGATGTTGATGTCCAGCTGTTGTCATTCATTTATTATATACAGATCAGAATAAGCATGTGTTCTTATGCTTTAACAGGACTTCAGATGAAGCCTGAGGTGAAGCTGGAGGAGATACGGTAATAACCCACGTGAATCTTGAACAGTAGCTGCAGTTCAACCGCCGAACACCCTAATTATGCGGTATTTCAAGAGATTGTCAGTCGGATGGGAATTTTTTCTGATGATTCATTAGCTGAAGAACAAAAAAAAACCGGGCCCGGACCTGCGCCGTCCACCTCGCTCTGTCAACAGAGCCGCTGCGACTTGCCCTGTAAGTCATTTGGTGTAATTTTGCGGTAATCCTAGAAGGCTGAACGGAGCATTTTTCTGCTGTGGTTAAAGGTGTAATGGTCCCATCAGTCTGAAAGCACTCAATTTTCATTCCATCATTGAACACCTGGAGTGTGTCTTTGCGAAGGGCATCACTTGTGCGAACAATGGGGAGTGTGTCAACAACCTTTCACATACACACAGTGTGTTTATATCTGTTTCAGAGCAACAGAGACATATGGGATCTCTCTAGATGTTTCTTGAGATTGAAAGCCGTTTAGAGAACTTTAATATTTCTAAATACTCTTGACGGGGTCACATGCTAGGATGGGAACAATATTATAAATGCAGAGCTTTACATACAGTACGCTGCATTCATGTTATATCTGTTGAGGGCAAAATGATTAGCCTTCCTGTGGAGTTTTAAATATTTTTTAAATATTTCCTAAGTGCTGTAACAAAGGAGCAAGGACATTTTACACAGTGTTTACTATTTTATTTTTCCGGAGATTGTCTTATTTCTTTTAGTTTGACCGGAATACATGAATGACTAAATAAATAAATAAATAAATAAATAAATAAATAAACAGATAGATAAATAAATAATTAAAACGAAAATTTTAAATTAAAATTAAATAAAGATAAATAAATTAATACCTTAATAATTAAATAAATAACTAAATAAATAAATAAACAGATAGATAAATAAATAATTAAAATGAAACTTTTTAAATTTAAATTAAATAAAGATAAATAAATAAATACCTAAATAATTAAATAAATAAATAAAATGAAAATTTTAAATTACAATTAAATAAAGATAAATAAAAATAAATAAATAAATAAATGTAAAATCTGCTGAGGTCAAAAATTTGTAACGTAATTTAGAAATATTATATATATATATATATATATATATATATGTTTAATAGAGCAAGAGCATTTTCAAAAGTTTTCTTATTTTATTTTCTTCTCCTGTAGAAAGTCTTATTTTATTTAGATTGACTGGAATGAATGAATGAATGAATTAATTAATAAAAATAAAAAACATGTTATTTTATTAAAATAAATAAATAAATAAATAAATAAATAAATATAAAATCTGCTGAGATCAAAAATGTGTTATGTAATATAGTAATATTCTATAAATATATCAGGGACTAATTAGGAGGAAAATGACCTTTTATAATGCATTATAGGGGCTCTTTAATAATATTGGAGCTATTGTTTGTGCATGTTTTGTATTTTCTGCATATTTGTGAATGTGTTTGTATGCTTGTTATAGACCTGTTTGTGTCTGCATTTCAGTAAGCACGCTAGTGTTCAGCACAGATTATATATTTTCATTATTAAAGCATGTTGTCTTTTGGTGTTTGTGCTCTTGCTTGTGAAGTCGTCTTCACGTGTGTTCTCAGTTGAGTTGTAAAGATGAAAATGGTGAAGTGTGTGTGTGTTTGTGTGTGTGTGTGTGTTTCCTGCAGTTGTTTACAGTATGTTGAGTGACAGTGTTGTCCTGAATGCTCCTCCTCACGCAGGCTTTGAAGTGCTGCAGATCTTCTGATTCTCTCTGCTCTCGCTGATATGGAGAATCAACAGTGCCAACATTACAGTAAACATCATCATATTCACTCTCTGCTCTCACACGCAGACAGTAATGCAGCTCGATAGCTTTCATTTCATTCTCTGCTCTCCGTCTGCTGTCTGAATACAGCCCTGATGACAGCAAAATCAGCATCAAATCAACACTCCAATCACAGCTATCATTCATATTCAAATCAGTACACTCTAAAAGCTCGCACACACTGGAACGCTTTTCGTTTGCGTTTATCGTCAGCGTTTTTCAAGGCGTATTTCCGGATTCAAACCTAAGCGGTTTCCACAGGTGTTGAGTATGCAAAATCATTCCTTGACAATAGATGGCGCTGCACAACTTTAGCTTCTGACACCTTTTTGATTTAGTGGCTAATTCGTATGAATTCGTACGATCTAATTTGTACTATTTAGTATGATTTGCTCATCACCCAATGACGGTTGGGGTTAGGGGTGGGGTTGGGTGCCACGCCTCCTTTTAAAATCGTACATTTTTCTCCCACCATGCAAGTACATACACGCTTTAAAACACACCAACGCGCACCTTTATTTGTTGTCATTCTTCTTGATTTGTCAATATATCGTAGTGTACACTGTTTAACAATCAATTTAAATTATGTAATAGTAATATAAATCAATAAATTAAAAAAACTGCATTAATTCCCGCCCTCTCATGGTAGGTACACACAGTACGTCTGCAGGCGCCACTGATGCTAATAATATACAAACGACAAGGGGATCGAGTAATCAGGATGCTAAAATAAACAAAAAGACTAACCCTATCCCGAACTTCACTGAGCAAAAGTCACGGCACAATAAATAAAAAACCCAGCCAGATCAGTCAGCTTTTTGGAGCTTTAAAGGTCTCTTTGAAATGTGCATTTTGTAATATGAAGTTTGATGTAATCTCAACTAAAACACAAAAAGAGGGCAGGGCATACAGTAGCTCCTCCCCTACTGTAAAAAAAAACTGTCAATAGTGTTTAGTTTTTATCACAGCTCCGCCACTGAGAGTGGATGAGCTCAAGCGCACCAAATGAAAAGCCAATGAGAATAAGGAGGCGGAGCATGTCAGACACTAGACAGCATTCGATTGGTCAGAAGATTTCAACCCCATTCTGAAAACGTAGTCCCGTGGCCGTTTCTGGAGACCGCGAAATACATCCTGAGAGGTACAGATTCTTTCAATTTTTGTTTTCGTAAATCCGCGAGAGGCCGCTGCGTGTGCTTTGTCGTATATCAAATGTCTCTCGCGAGTGTCATTTGCGCCCGTGCTGTGCTTCCATAAACCCACCAGAGGCCGCTGTTGACCGACCATCTGTCTGAATGACTGAATGATTGACTGGGCGACCGGCCAATCAACCGACCCACCCCCCTCCTCCTTCCCTAAACCCAACCAATTCAACAGATTGACCCGCCCACCCCCTTACCTCCTTAAACCCAGCCGACAATTTACAAAAGCCGTCCAGAAAAATAAAAGCCCTCGTCTGATTTTTACCATGTTTTCAGATTTTACCACATTCTCACTCTGTTGTTCACTCGTTCTTTTAATTATTTGGATTCTGTTTTTGTTTTACCTGATTTCTGGAACCGCTCTTCCCCGGACTCGAACTCATCATTGTTGTGGTCAACTCCTCTCTGCGTCTCAAGTCTGCCAAAGTACACAACGAGCTAACCGGACAAATTGGTTGCAATGGAAACGCCCTCCACGCCTCCACACTGTAAAAAATAAATCCGTAAAATTTACAGTAAAAAACGGCAGCTGTGGTTGCCAGTACTTTACCGTAAAAAAACACGGTACAAACCGTAAAACTAATTTCTCATTTTTACGGTAAACTACGGTATTTTATTAATATAAAGAGGTAATATGTCTGTATTTTGAATGATCAACATCTACACATCTTTTGTTACACAGTTAGACACGTTAAGCGCCAAAAAGAACGCCGTCCTACTGCCCCGTAGCAATCGCTTAAAAACATGAAATACAGCCATATGTACCTCCGGCTACAAATTAATGATCTCCAGAAACGTCTGAGGGACTACTTTTTCAGAATGAGCCTGTGTTGGAATATTGTACAGTGCCAAAAAAATCCTTGATCTGTTTAGGCGAGAGTGTCAAACTGCAAGCTTTGGATTTTTATATATCTTCTAAACCCACGTTTTGTCACTGTTTTAGAGCTCACTAGCTTATAGACATCATTAAAACTAACAGACTGAAACTAACATCTAAACTTTATTTTAATTTCACAGAGCCTTTAAGTGTTGTCTAGGAGAGAGAGTTATATTGATTAAACTCCAGCGCTGTGTTGTTCCTTGTAACATTTCCACCACTTCAAACATTAATTCGATCTCTTTTACGCTACCGTAGTTCTTCTGAGAAATTAACTGTAATGTAAGCAATATTTCTGCTGGAGCCCGAGCGCTGTCAGTGTGATTGACGAGACCGGACGGCGCATGAATTTCAGATCGCGGGTGAAGGAGAGGTTTGGGGAACACCAGCAGGTAGGAGTCATCAAACGCTGTGCAGATCCAGCAATTACAACCTTCTGCATGCAAAGCAGAGGTGGAGGTGTTGCTCACCACTGGAGCGAGACAATGCTGGAGCGCGGACAGACACTACACACTCCCCGAGTCAATTACACTCTGAATGTAAATCCACTGGAGCCCGCGCTGCAGCCGTCTCGGTGTCTGAGGATTCTCATCAAACACTTCTGTGATGTGCCTGTTTTCAGTGTCCTTTCTGTTCTGAAACCTGAATGAATATGTGTGACAGTCTCTGTTTTTAAACCAAACAACACATGGGTGACTCCTCAGAACACGCCCTACTGAGTGGAAAACAATCAGGTTTACAATATTCGCACAGTAAAAATACATATATTTTCAAAGATATTTAAAATAGAGTTTAAATTATAGGCTTTCAGATTTCAATGTCCAAAGATCAATATTTAAAAAATCTATTCTTTTCAATATACTATTAAATTTCATTTGTTATTAAATTCAATTTGTTGTCAAACTCAGAATTGCATTTCATATCTGTAAAATTAACTCCCAGAGCTCGCACAGTACCCTAACAACCAAAAAGAACACCCTAGCAACCAACTAAGTCCAAAACAGCCTCTCTAGCAACTACAATAGGATGCTAGTAACCAACCAGATTGCCTAGCAACAGCCTAACACCCTAGCAACCACAACAGTAGCCTAGCAACCAACCATAATGACAGAGTATACTAGTAAACACCCTAGCAACCACCAATAGTATCATAAAACGCTATTCAGTATAAAAAAAATAACTAAATGCTTAAAATAAAATACAAAACAACTACAAATCATTCGCAAATAGTTATAAACACAATTCTTTCCAAATTTTTAAAAAACAAAAATGCATTTCATATTTTTTTAATAAATGCCCAGAACCCACACAGTACCCTAGCAACCAAAAAGAACACCCTAGCAACCAAGTCCAAAACAGCCCAAAACACTCTAGTAACCACAATAGTACCCTAGCAACCAACCAGAGTACCCTAGCAACAGCCCAAAGCACTCTAGCAACCACCAAGAGTATTGTAAAACTCTGTACAGTGTAAAAAATAACAAGATTTTTTAAAATAAAAATACAAATCATCTACAAAACATGTGCAAATAATAAAAATAAAAATCTTTAAAATATTTTTAAATACAAAAATGCATTTTATACCTTTAAAATAATTACCCAGAACACTCTGGTAAAAGTACACCCAAGCATCCACCACAGCACCCTATCAACCAAAAAAAAAAACACCCTAGCAACCACACAAGTTCTCTAGCAACCAACTAGAGTGCAATAGCAACAGCTAGAACAACCTAGCAATGACAACAGTGACCAAGCAACCAACCATAATTGCAGAGTACAGTATATAGTATTGTTTAACTCTTGGTAAAGTACACCCTAGCAACCAAACAGAACACCTTAGCAACTTCCTAGGCATCCTAGCAACCAACCAGATTACCTAAACAACAGCCCAAAACACCCTATAAACCCCAACAATACCCTAGAAATGAACTAGAATGATAAAGTACACTAGTAAACACTGTTAGCTACCATCAAGAGTATTGCATAACTTTATTCAGTATAAAAAACCTAAATGCTTAAAGTAAAACTATAAAACAATCACAAAACATTAACCTAGCAACAGCCCAAAGCACCCTAGCAACCATAAAAGTACCCTAGCAACCAACCAGAATGACAGAGTACACTAGCAAACACCCTAGAGACCACCAAGTGTATTGTAAAACTTTAATCAGCATAAGGAATAACTAAATATAAAAAGTTTGATAGATACTTTGATGTTGTCTTGAAAAAGCCTGATCTGACCGTTTAAAATTGCTCTGAAAAGTGTAGGTAAAAGGTTAAAGCTATTTAAAAGAGAATGAAGAGAAAGTCAATGAAATGTTGCATCTTTTAGCATGTGGCTAACACTACGCCAGCAAGAACTGAGGCTCCTCTACAAACACTTTTATAATGCGTCTGCTTCCTTTTTATTCTGTTCTGTAAGCCGAATGAATTTGACAGATTCTGTTTAAAACCAACAACAAAACATGCATGATTCTCCCAGAACAAGCTCAAATGAGTGGAAAACAATAAGGTTTACCCTACATGCAAGAGGCAATAATATGGAATTACAGACTCCTGAAGCATTCATATTCACAAGAACCGTCAAGAAATGAGCTACAGCTGTAATAACGGCGGTGTAATATCAAGAAGGCGAGCCGACTTCTACAGGTTTTGTGTATATATTAGTGTGATGCACATATGTTTCTCACAGGGATATCCATTACACAGTTTGCCCCTGGTTAAAAACAAAAACTCTCCTTGAGAAATTCTTTGAAAGCTCCAGATTGTGTGAAGATGATGAGATGCGCTGCGCTGCATTAACAGATGGCCGTAAATGAACCGTACAATGCACGTCATGTATACAAATGCATGCCTGTACAATACTGTAGTGTATAGACTCTACTGTACATACACACACTGGAGAACACAGACAACTGAACACACAGCACTGAGATCAGACGATGGGTGGATGAATGAATGAATGAATGAATGAATGAATGAATGAAAGAACGGACGGACGGATGGACGGACGGATGGATGGATGATAAATTATTTAATGAATGAATGAATGAATGAATGGATAGATGAATGGATCCATGAATAAATGAATATATAGATAAATTATTGAATGAATGAATGAATGAATGAATGAATGATAAATAGATAAATGAACAGATAAATACAAGGATAAATGATGAATGGATAGATGGATACCTGAAGGAATGGAATGTATGAAGGAAGAGAGTAAGGAAGGGATGGATAGATGTATGAATGAATGTTTTGGTCAATTGGTTGATATAGATGAATGGATGATTTATGAATAAATGGATGGATAAAATAATTACCTGATGAATGAAGGAAAGAAGGAAAGAAGGGAGGGAGGGAGGGATGGATGAATGAGTAGATGGATGATGAATGAATAAATGTATGAATGAATAAATGAATGAACGAACGAACGAACGAACGAACAAACGAACGAACGAACGGACGAACGAACGAACGAACGAACGAACGAATGTATGGTTAATGAATGAACGAGCAAACAAATAAATGAATGGACATATGTATGGACAGATGAAAAACGAAGGAATGAATGGATGATACATGAATGGATGAATGTTGGATGACTTTGTCAATAGGTGAATATATGGATGAATGATGAATGAATGGAATGTATGAAGGTAGAAAGGAAGGGAGGGAGGCATCGATGAATTGATCAAATGGCTGGAAAAAATTGTTAATTAATGAAGGAATGAACGGAGGGATGGATGGAGAATAAATAGATGTAAAAATGAATCAATGGATGAAAGATAAATGAACGAATGATTGATTAAATAATTGAATGAATGAATGAATGAATGAATGAATGAATGAATGAATGAATGAATGAATGGAGGATATGTAAATGGATGGATCAATGAATGAATGGATGGATGTATGGATGGATGGATGGATAGATGGATGGACAATACATGAATGGATATATGGTGGATGAATTGGTCAATATATGAATACATGAAAGAATGGAATGGGATGTAAAAAGGAAGAAAGAAAGGCAGGGAGTAATGGATGGATGAATGAGGAATAAGTGGATGGACTAAAGAATGGATTAAAGAAATGATTAAAGAATGGATTAATGAACGAATGAATGAATGAATGAATGAATGAATGAATGAATGAATGAATGAATGAATGAAAAAGAGAAGGAAGGAAGAAAAATATAGAAATTTATTAATGGATGGAGGATGAGTAAATGAATGAATGAATGAATGAATGAAACCAAAAATAAACTACATATGTAAAGATATAGACAAGTAAACAACTCATACTAAATTAAGAAACTCATCTGATGGTTAAATAAACAAGAAAACAAACAAACAAGTAAATAAGTGACAAATGAAATAGAAAAGGCATGGATGGATGGATGGATGGATGGATGGATGGATGGATGGATGGATGGATGGATGGAAAGTCTGTACACAAAAAAGAGTAAATAAGTGTAGCAATAAACATAAAAATAAGTTATATAGATATATAAACAAGGAGAAATATAGCTTTTAAAGAAGTGAAAATGTTTATTTTGACATAATGATAAAGGATGTGTGTGGTTATCAGGTATTCCTTTAGAGAAGGGTGGTTGTTAGGTAGTTTCTGTGATTTTCTGGAATATTCTACAGAGTCTCTGGTTCCTTCTGTGGGATAATAAAGTGAGGCTTTAATATTCACTGGCTTCAAAACTAAAATGAATGCTTGACTGAGGTACAAACTAGGAAATAATATACAACTACACGTCTTTCCTGGTTAAACAGCAGAGGGGTATGCTGCGTTACTGTCAGACTGTTCTTGTGGAAACAGCCCCCAAAAAAACTGCTGAATGCTTTTGTTGAACGGGTTGCAGATGTGCCACCGCGACATGTCACTGTTCCCCAGCAGGCCTTTCCGGCCGTAACACACACAGTGTTTTGATCATTATCAGAGCTGTGTGTTCTCGCTCGGGTCTCTGGTCTGCTGCGCCACTGTACAGCATCAATTAAACACAGCTGCAAGCTACGAAAAAGCAGACTCGTGCTATGAAGAGCCCTTCAGTTCAACAATCTGGACAAGATCAATGAGATGATCCTCACATGTACAACCCCAAATCAGAAAAGGTTGAGGCAGAATGGAAAACAAACACAAGAATAAAGCAGTGGTTTCTAAATTTACTTTGACTTGTTGTTCATTGTAGACAACACAACAAACATCAGTAAATGTGTTCCTCATATATTAATATGATTATTTTTTTTAATAAACACATATTCCAGTTTTGCTTCTTGCAAGAAATGAAAAAAAAAGTTAGGACAGTAAAGCATTTACCACTTTGTAGTGAATTAATGAATGAATAAATAACCAATGAATGGATGGATGGATGGATGGATGGATGGATGATTGAATGAATGAATGAATGAATGGATGGATGGATGGATGGATGGATGGATGGATGGATGGATGATTGAATGAATGAATGAATGAATGGATGGATGGATGGATGGATGGATGGATGGATGGATGGATGGATGGATGGATGAATGATTGAATGAATGACTGAATGAATGAATGAATGAATGAATGAATGAATGAATGGATCATGATAACAACAACTGCCATCTTTTCATGCTGTTAAATTCATCATTCATTCATTTATTTATTTTTCGGCTTAGTCCCTTTATTAGTCTGGGGTCACCACAGCGAAATGAACCGGCAACTATTCAAACATATGTTGTACACAGCAGATGCCCTTCCAGTTGCAACCCATCACTGGGAAACACCCATACACACTCATTCACACACACTCATACACTACGGACAATTTAGTCAATCAAATCCCTTATAGTTAGGCCCGGATTGGCTAATCGGTAGGACCGGGAGAATTCTCGTTGGGCCGGTCCGTTTATTGGACACAAGGGCTGGTGTCCCTAGCTGCTAGCAGTCGCACTTTTTTTATTTATTTGACCATCGCCTCGCTCTTTTTATTCATTATTTTGCTGCAGCTCTGCTCTTTTTATTTATTTTCTCGCAGCCCCGTGAGCAAAATACAGCCTGCAGGTTAATGATGATGACCCCAAACAGCGACACCTTAGTGAATATGAGAATTTAAATATTTAATGAATTTTACACCTGCTCAATGATTGACTACATTAATAAATCTGACATAACTTGATCTGAAATATTAGTGAAGTTTATTTATAAAGTTATGTCGAGAGGATCACGTGCTTATGATTGATCACAGCCGGTCCCGCATTATTCAATTTAAGATTGACCAATCAGACGATTCGTAACGTCTGATTGGTCTGGATATCTATGAAGAATTTTGCACAGAAAATATATTCAGTTATTGCAGGAAAGGACGTTGTGATGTTTTAAAGAAGAGTATTGGAGATTTAGCTGCCCTTTAATCTTCTCATATTTATGAAAAACATTTGAAGTTCTAAAGCGGCTGTTTCCTTGAAAAAGACGTGATCGTGTCATTAGAAACTGAACTGAAAATGACCTTATTTTAATACAGTCAGTCGTGAACTGAGGTGGGTAAGGCTTGAAACTCCAGCCCTGCCTATAGCGCATGTGTTTGGACTGTGGAGGAAACCGGAGCACCGGAGAAAACCCACGCCAACACGGGAATAACATGCACTCAGAAACGCCAACTGACCCAGCCTGGGCTCGAACCAGCGACCTTCTTGCTGTGAGGTGATTGTGCTACCCACTGCGCCACCATGCTGCCAAATTCATCTTTAGATTACTCAATAATAATGTTTGAACAGTGGAAGGGTTATGAAGTCCATATTTGGTGAAATCATCCAGATTTTCCTTTATAACACATGAGAACATGTTACTCTGACCAGCAGCCAGTATTGTGTATGGGTCAGAGACAGAAGCATCAGGAACAATGAAAGCGTGACAGAGCTTTAATGTTGGTTTTTCTGAACATTACAGTGTGTCCTGTTCACAAATCTGTCCTAAATGCTTTGTACTCGGCATAAAGTAACGACCATCACCTGTTTCCCACATGATTTCCAGGAGACTGAGAAAGGTCGCTGAGCATAACAATAGTTTATTTGTCAAAACTCTTATCCAGAATAGAAAAACCCATCTGACGACACATGAGCAGACTCAGTTTAAGGAGACTTCAAACGTCCCATTATGACATTATTAATGGTCATCTGAAGTCTTCATGCTGCGCTGCTATCCTTCAAGCACTAGGTTTTACCCATTTGACAGTTTTTCATCATTTTTATCTGACAACACACACACACACACACACACACGCTGGTCTCTCCTGTGATTTAGTGGGAATTGAGATTCAGGAAGGCACAGGATCTGAGATGATGAAGGTCTTGAAACAGCTGGACTGCCCTCTGGAGGAGCAGCAGAGCACACACACACAAATACATGCACACACACACACACACACACAGATATGTACACACAACATGCACACACACACACACACACACACACACACACACAGACATATGCATGCGCACACACAACTACACACACAAACGCACACACAGAGATATACACATGCACACACAGCACACACACACACAGAGAAACACACACACACATAAACACACAGAAATAGGCATGCAAGCACAAATTCAAACATACAAGCACACACAGATATGCACACAGACGCACACACAGACGCACACACACACACACACACACACACACACACACACAGGCACACACACACAGGCACACACACAGGCACACACACGCTCAGAGAGATATGCACACATGAACACACACACGCACGAACACACTCATGCACACACACACACACAAACACACACACACACACACACACACACACAGGGAGAGATATGCACGCACATACATACACACACACAGGCACATACGCACAAATATGTACACACATAAAGGCACACACATGCACAGAGAGATATGCACACACAAATATATACACACACACACACACATACACACGTATACACATACATATATTCACACACACACACACACACACACACACACACACACACACACACACACACACACACACACACACACACACATTTGCACTTACACATACACACACACACACACATGCACTCAGACACTCAAATACACATGTGCATGCATACAGGCACACACACAAATACGTACACATATGCACTTACACACAGACATGCACAGACACAGTCCGACATATACACACAAGCACACACACACAAACACACGTGTGCACACACACATGCCCCACACAAATACATAAACATACACACACACACACACATGCACTTACACATATACATAGATATGCACTTACACACAAATACACACACACACAAAATAAATGTATGCACTTAACACAAATACATAAGCATATGCACTTACACATAAATACACACTCACACACACACACACAAACACACACACACAAAGATATGCACTTACACACACTCACATGAACTCACACAAATACATAGACAAATGAACACACAGTGACATAAGCACTCAACACTGGCAGTATTTACAGAAAAACCTGCTCCACATTCAGCACTGACGTGTGTTTACGTTGCTCCTGCCAATCGGCACAATAAAGTGTCCAATCATACGCCACTAAATATCGGCACGACCTAAAGCGTCCAGATGCATGAATAATGGATGGCAGGCAGACAGCTGGTGCCCTTCACAGATGAAGTTTATAGAGATTCTGTTTCTCCAGCGCTCGATCGATACACACGCTGTTTTTATTTCACAGCAGAAAACAGAAATACGGCTGTCAAAGCCACCGCGCGCACTCATGATGGATCTTTTATCACTCCATACAGGGACGTAAATGAAGGGCAAACGCATTATAAGATGCTCCGACCAAAAGATCATTCTGAGCCCGGACGCTTCTCATCTATAATTCAGCGTTTCATTTAATCAGAAAGGCCGGAAATAACGCCTCATATCTCAGAGCCTAACTGAGCTAATAAAGAGCATGCTGGGATAAGACAGCAGCCTCTTCTACCATCAACAGGTCTAGGTGCAAGATATCTTCACAAGACACACTCACACAAACATACACCCCATACACACACATGCACACATACAAATTCAGAGAGATATGCACAAAAACGAAAACAGTTGATGGAGTATACACTAACCTGTGCTTTATTCAGACACTAGGTGCAGACAAACAGCCAAAAACACAACAGAAACTAAAACAGCTGATGGAGTATACACTAACCTGCGCATTATTCAGACACTAGATGGAGACAAACAGTCAAAAACTAAAACAGCTGATGGAGTATACACTAACCTGCGCATTACTCAGACACTAGATGGAGACAAACAGTCAAAAACTAAAACAGCTGATGGAGTATACACTAACCTGCGCATTATTCAGGCACTAGATGGAGACAAACAGCCAAAAACACAACAGAAACTAAAACAGCTGATGGAGTATACACTAACCTGCGCCTTATTCAAACACTAGATGGCGCCAAACAGTCAAAAACGCAAAGCTGACGGAAACAGTTGATGGAGTATACACTAACCTGTGCATTATTTAAACACTAGATGGAGACAAACAGTCAAAAACTAAAACAGCTGATGGAGTATACACTAACCTGTGCATTATTCAGACACTAGATGGAGACAAACAGTCAAAAACTAAAACAGCTGATGGAGTATACACTAACCTGCGCCTTATTCAAACACTAGATGGCGCCAAACAGTCAAAAACGCAAAGCTGACGGAAACAGTTGATGGAGTATACACTAACCTGTGCATTATTCAAACACTAGATGGTGCCAAACAGTCATAAACACAAAGCTGATGAAACAGCTGATGGAGTATACACTAACCTGCATATTATTCAGACACTAGATGGAGACAAACAGTCAAAAACAAAAAGCTGACGGAAACAGCTGATGGAGTATACACTAACCTGCGCATTATTCAGACACTAGATGGAGACAAACAGTCAAAAACACAAAGCTGATGAAACAGCTGATGGAGTATACACTAACCTGCACATTATTCAGACACTAGATGGCGCAAAACAGTCAAAAACACAAAGCTGACAGAAACTAAAACAGCTGATGGAGTATACACTAACCTGTGCATTATTCAGACACTAGATGGTGCAAAACAGTCAAAAACACAAAGCTGACAGAAACTAAAACAGCTGATGGAGTATACACTAACCTGTGCATTATTTATTCACTAGACAGCACCTAGAATGCAGTCAGTAGAATGCAATATTAAAAAGTCACAAAAAAATCATCAGCTATTTTCTCCAGTGCTCCCCACATTCAGCCTCTTTCCACACAGATCTGCCGCTGAATATTTATAGAAGCTTTTAAACTCTTAATTGTTAATGCTTGAGAAATGTGCTCCAGTATAACACTCTGGCAGGACAGGCCATCATTAGCCCTGAGCGAGCGCTGCATTACTGAAAGAGCATGTGGAGATCCCGGACTGCTGTTCATTAGACTCCAGCACACAGCTAATTTATGAAGCACACCTTTCTGAGGACACTTTGGCTCATATGCCACGCGTCCGTGTGCCGGGGAAGTGTGGTAATATCCTCCATTAAAGTGCACGGACAGCATTTCATTAGATCACATCAAGCTAAAGAGCAGGGCAGAGCCTCGAGAGGGGAAAAAAAACAGAGCCGTCGCTGCCAAGCCTGTATAATCAGCAGCTTTCACTGGCCCAGATTACTGTCATTACCACACACAACACACATGCAATGTGTTAGGGATAAAGTTCATCAAGGAGGTTGTTATCAGAGAATAAAGCCTGACATGTTTATCTACAGCCTGACAGGAAGCGCAGCACTGTTGAATTAGATTGAAGGGTTTATTCTTTGAAAACATTCATCCTGGATTTACTTTATCCTGCTTATTACATAGCTACTTGCCACAGAACATTAGACTTAGACTCAAAACATTGTTCTGAGCGGTAATAGTTTATTAATTCTTTAATTAAACGCAAAGCTGACAGAAACTAAAACAGCTGATGGAAAATACACTAACATGTGCATTATTCAGACACTAGATGGTGCCAAACAGCCAAAAACACAAAGCTAATGGAAACAGCTGATGGAGTATACACTAACATGTGCATTATTCAGACACTAGATGGAGACAAACAGCCAAAAACAAAAATGGCTGATGGATTATACACTAACCTGTGCATTATTCGAACACTAGATGGCGCCAAACACTCAAAAATACAAAGCTGAAAGAAACTAAAACAGCTGATGGAGTATACGCTAACCTGCACATTATTCAGACACTAGATGGAGACAAACAGTCAAAAACACAACAGAAACTAAAACAGCTGATGGAGTATACACTAGCCTGCACATTATTCAGACACTAGATGGAGACAAACAGCCAAAAACACAAAGCTGACACAAACAAAAACAACTGATGGAGTATACACTAACCTGTGGATTATTCAGACACTAGATGGCGCCAAACACTCAAAAATACAAAGCTGACAGAAACGAAAACAGCTGTTGGAGTATACACTAACCTGCGCATTATTCAGACACTAGAACAGTCAAAAACACAACAGAAACTAAAATATTTGATGGAGTATACAGTAACCTGTGCATTATTCAGACACTAGATGGCACCAAACAGTCAAAAACACAACAGAAACTAAAACATTTGATGGAGTATACACTAACATGTGCATTATTCAGACACTAGATGGAGACAAACAGCCAAAAACACAAAGCTGACACAAACAAAAACAGCTGATGGAGTATACACTAACCTGCGCATTATTCAGACACTAGATGGCGCCTAACGGTTAAAAACACAAAGCTGACAGACAAAGCTGATGGAGTATACACTAACCTGCACAATATTCAGACACTAGATGGGGCCAAACAGGCCAAAACACAAAGCTGACGGAAGCAGCTGATGGAGTATACACTAACCTGTGCATTATTTAGACACTAGAAGGCAACAAACAGTCAAAAAACACAAAGTTGACCAAAACGAACCCAGCTAATTATGTTAACGTTATTACAAAATTCTCAGTTTACATTTTACAAGTTTATTTTACGTCTAAAATTTGTGTTTACACATCACAAATTAATTTAGTTTCCTCTAAAATCTGGGTTTACATCTCGCAATTCAATTTCCCCCCATCTGCATTCTTAGAGTTCCGCATGTCACAGTTCTGTAAATAGAGTGTTTAAAAGAGGCCAGACAATGATGTTTTACATTTGCGCTGTGACATTTCTGATTAGCTGAAGACTCATTTTGGAGGAGGGGGTGTCTTTGCAGAAGCAGAATTTGGAGCACTTCAAAAGTTCAACAAAACACACAGGATTTGGAAGCGAGAGAGCTGGAAGAGTTTGAAGAAAGAGCGAGTTTGTCAGAAGCGATGACGAGGATCTTTGATCTTCCTCTCCGAATCCCAGAGGGTGACTATCGATTGTGCAGTGGAGGAAACGTGCGGATTGAGCTGCGGGCTGTGGGAAGGAGCGCTGTCACAGCCGACACACAGACAAGCAAACACACACACACACACTGACGCTCTACTGCAAAAGACACAGTCTGAGAACAGCCACTGAACACAAATGGTTCACTGGATTCATCAAGTTTTTAAGGTTAGTGGAATGATATGGGCTGAAATTAAACATAAATAAATTGTAGTAATGTTCAACTTTAATTGTTTAAATCCAGCACATATGAATTGTTTACAGCCACTTAACTTTTAAAAATTGAGTAAATCTAATTGAACCATTTGGTGGCGCAGTGGGGCAGGGTAGCGATGTCGCCTCACATCAAGAAGGCCGCTGGGTCAGTCGGCATTTCTGTGTGGAGTTTGCATGTTCTCCCCGTGTTGCCATGGGAACTAAATTGGCTGTGGTGTTTGAGTATGCATGTGAATGAGTGCGTATGGGTATTTCCCAATACTGGGTTGCGGCTGGAAGGGCATGTGTAAAACATGTGCTGGAATAGTTGGCGGTTCATTACGCTGTGGTGATCCCTGAAGAATAAAAAACTAAGCCCAAGCAAATTGATTTAATGAATGTACAGTGTTATTGGCAATTTACAGTAGGTTGCCAGTAATACAGTAAATGTACAAGTGCACTGTAAATTAACAATTACCATTGTGCTGTATATTTACACCCTGATTACACCCTTCCCTTGTCTTTTGTATATTATTACAGCGGCTCCATGATTCAAGATCTATGACTTTCGCTAGCAGCTTAGCATTACTGTTAGACAGGGTGGCGCAGGTCACTTCCAGCGTTAACATTCGTTCGTCAACAGCGTTTGCATTAGGTTCAAGAGAAGCAATCTTAGAAGAATGTTCTGCCACCGCAACTTGAACACCATCGATCTTAGGGTGCTTTCACCCCTAGACTTTGGTCTCGTTTGCCCAGTTAGCGCGGTTTGTTTGGCATATGTGTAACCATCAATCGCACACGGATCCGCGCCAAAACAATCGCTCCGAGATCGCCTGAATGAGGTGGTCACGGCTCGATTGAAACAAACTCTGGAGCTGATCGATTGTAGTGAGAAAGCAAACGATCCGAGCCCGGTTACATCAATGTTTTATAGATATGTAATAGGCATACAGCTATATGAAGAGAGAATAATGAGTAGAGCAGGAGGTCATTCAACAGACATCCCAAGTCTCCCTGAAGTTTCGGTAGTCACCCGCAAATGCACAGAGACTCCCGGACGCCCGCAAACGAATGATAATCTTCCGGTAATCACGCGTCTCCCTCCCGGTCCTCAAATACGTCGCCCACCTTTCTCATCCCTCCCCACTGCATCCCTTCTCACTCTTCAGACACATCGCGCGCACCCTGTCAAACACCACCAAACCACCACATTCTCTAACAGCTTCGCAATCTCCGCCATTTTGCAAAGTTTGTTTTGGTGTCTTTTTGAGTTTATTTACTCGATTTTGAGGTCATGTTTACACCAGAATATAAACTTCGTCTTTGTGTCAGATCTACAGACGAAATTAAGTACAAAGTGGCTACAAAATCACTGCAATATCGAGAGATGCACATAAACACGTCTGCATCATCTGCTGTCTGACGTCGTCTCTCTTTTGTACACTTCGTCTTTTGTTTATAATGTAGTGTATTTTGTCTGTTGTGTTGCATGAAACATTTGGAATGTCCCCACAATTCACAAAAAAAAACATATGTGTGAACATTCATTTTTAAAATATGAATGTATACCTGTGTTTCCATTAAATTAAACACATCAATAAAGTAAATAAAAACTAACTGATCAATATTAATGATTCAGAATAATATTCAATGTTAATTGAATGTTAACTTGCACTAGTATTTCCAATCACAGTACACATGGATCACAAGCTATTTATATCACTGGCAATTAGTAATTCTTTCTGGACTAATTAATTGATTATATTGCCTCTTTTCATCATGAGAGTTTTTTTCTGCTTATCTCAAGTTAGCAGCGACTCTCATTATAAATAGCACAGCGCAGATATGATGCAGGAGATTAATTTCACAGCTTCAGTCATGATAACAAGTGATGGTAGAATAAATGTTCTGTCTTGACAATAAACACTTTAAAGAGGAGTAATTAAAGCGCTCCATTATGCTCTCTCAAATAAACGATAATCATAAACAAATTGCAAAATAATAAAATCTTGATAGAGAGTGTTAAACCTGAATAATTAGCATAATAAATATGAGTTTAATAAAAGTGTGGATCATTTAAAAAACATTTACATTACTGACAATTTTATGTCATTTTTCTAATATGGCTCATATGTGAATATTATTCAGATGATGTAATTAAGCAGCTAATTACTGATCATGATTTCAGAATGGCCCGATCTGTCCATCACAACAAACACTAAAACAAACTAAAACAAATCTCAGATCAGTTCATCCATATATTTTAATCTTTTGTAACCTGTTTAAGGAACCAAATTAGCCTGACATCAGTTATCAAGAATTAAAGATCCAGGATCTGCCAAATCATCTTAGGCTGATTAAAGAAACAAAATCTTGTCCTTTTTCCCATATCTTGAGGTATATGAAATGGTCCTGACTGAGAGCTCCGTCCAAAATATGCGATAACTCCGCCCTAAATGACTGACAGCCACACCCTAAAATAACTGATAGCCACACCTTAAATGACTGATAACCTCACTTCTAAGTACTGATAGCCACACCCTAAATAACTGATAGCCCCACCCTAAATGACTGATAGCTCCGCCCTAATTGACTGATAGCTCCGCCCTAATTGACTGATAGCTCTGCCCTAGATGACTGATAGCTCCTACTTAAATGACTGATAGCTCCTCCCTAAATAACTGATAGCTCTGCCCTAAATGACTGATAGCTCTGCCCTAAATGACTGATAGCTCCACCCTAAATGACTGATAGCTCCACCCTAAATGACTGATAGCTCTGCCCTAAATGACTGATAGCTCCGCTATTGATTATGCGCTGTGAACTCTGCTTTAGGTGAATGGAGAACATACTGTCCATCAAGAACTGAAGAGCATCAACACAGACTGTAAGGAGCATCAGTGTCCTGGAGAGCTCCACGCATTATGTTCCTCATCATTGACGTCTGCTGGAAGAGTGTGTCCGTTCTGTCTGCTGAAGTGTGTGTTTCTGGACGCACTCCAGCACCATCAGCACAAACACCACCAGAGCTGCGTCTTCCTCTCGGTGAGGAGCAGATGGCTGGCATAAAGACCAGCTCCAGAACAATGATCAAACCCATGCACAAGCTGAAGGACTCAACTGTGACGACCTCGCGAACGCTGAAACACAATTATTTAAACTGCACAAACACATAGATCTACTGTTAATCGCATGAATGAATGAATGAATAAACGAATGAATAAATCAATGAATGAAAGAATGAAAGAATGAAAAAATGAATGAATGAACACTTCCCAAAAAGATGCTGTGATTTGAATGCAATCTTTACTGAAGTTAGTCTATTTGTTTCCCCTTTTCCTGAGGTTCACATAATATTGGATCCGGCCCATATAAACGAATGAATGTATGAATGAATGAATGAATGAATGAATGAATGAATGAATGAACACTTCTGAACACCTAAAGCACAATATTATGGTTATTTCAACTGCACAAACACAGACATTTTCATATCCATACTGATATACACATGAATGAATGAATGAATGAATGAATGAATGAATGAATGAATGAATGAATGAATGAATGAATGAAAAAGTAAGGCATGAATAAATGGACTAATGAATGAATGAATACATATTTAAATGAATGAATGCAGGGATGAATGAATGAATGAATGAAAAAAACATGAAAAAAATAAATGAATTAAATAATAAATGAAAGAATAATCAAATTAACAAATGAACAGACAAATGAATGAATGAATGAATGAATGAATGAATGAATGAATGAATGAATGAACAGACTAATGAATGAATGAATAAGCAAATTAATAAATACATACATACATACATACATATATTGATGGATAATTAAATAAAGAGACAGGACTCCTAGAAATACTTTATACTTTGCATACTTTACATAAGCCAAACTTTACACACACAAACACACAAAAACTGAAAACTGTCACACTTTCACAATTTAAATTACCTCCTGATTAGAATAAAATGAGTACACTTTATTTAGTTCACAATTCATAGTATTAACAATTCATTAATAAACTACTAATTAGCTGTTTATTACTTGCTAGTAAGGTAGTAGTTGGGTTTAGGTATCGGATACGATTAGGGATGCAGAATAAGATCAAACTTTATAAGTGCTAATAAACAGTTGATATCTTAATAATAATAATAATAATAATAATAATAATAATAATAATAATAATAATAATAATAATAATGATAAAAATGAAAATAATGATTATAATAATATTAATAATAATAATGATGATGATGATGATGATGATGACGATGACGATAATAATAATAATAATGATAATAATAATAATGATAATAATAATATAATAATAATAATAATAATAATAACAATGACGATATTATTAATAATAATACTAATAATAATAATATAATAATACTACTAATAATAATACTAATACTAATAATATTAATAATAATAATAATAATTATAATAATAATAATAATAATAATAATAATAATAATAAGTCAGTAGTTAATAGCAAGAATTGTGACCTAAACTAAAGTTTTACCAAACATTGTAAAAAAAATAATAATAATAAAGCACTAAAATTAAAATAACAGAAAAAAAAACAAATTGCAAAATGGCAACTTTCAGAAGACAGTGAAACCTGTTACTTTCATACCCTATATACGTTTACACAAACTAAATAAATAAATAAATAACTAAATAAACAAAAAATACATCAGACTTTAGAAGCGTTTTAAAATCAAATCAAATGAATACAGTAAAACAAAACAAAATACAGTAAAACACTGAAATATGTCACTAGGCATCCTTACAATAGCTGAAATAAAATAAACCCACAGTAACATCCACACAAAATACGCTTGAATACTGAAATGCGCCACGCTTTCACAAAACTGAAGAGGAGAAGTGAAAACAGGCTCGTGACAGAAGCATATGAGCAGGTTTTTTCGGCTTGGATTGGGGATGTTTATTTGAGCTTGAAGAAACAACCTGTCACCCCAGCAGCAGACACACACACTGACACCGGGTTTGGGCAGAGACCAGAAACAGATTGCGTTTCAGCACAAACACAACACCATCACACCAGCACTCACTCAGAGAAACACTGTAAAATCTTCATCATGGCGCCAGCCAGCCTCTATTTGTGCTGCAGAACTCAATAAACTGCAAACCCCAATCATTACATATCAGACCACAACTTCCTCAAATCACTGTTAAGTAAGTGTGCAGTCAAAAATGACATTGTTTATATTGCGAGCTCACATTGTTATTCTGAAGGTGTTTAATTAATCAGTGGTTATTTCACTAAAGGTAATAGTTTGTTTTGGTAATCTTCAATGTAAGTCTGCTCATTTGCTTCTGCATTTGGAGAGGTGATCCTTCCATTGACGTTACTCTGAGGGTTTCCATAGCAACTGCATATTAATACCCTCTCCTACTGTTAATTTGCTATTAGGGAATGATGCTGAAAAGAAAGCCCTGCCTCCTACTCAATATTCTGTTTTAGTAGGAAGTACGTCAACATATTAAAATAAATCCCGCCCCCTACTCAATATTCAGATTCAGATTAAAGTACAGCAATAAACTGAAATAAAGCCCCGCCCCATTCTTCATGTTCTGTTTCAAGTCCATCAATGTACTGAAATAAAGCACCGCCCCTATTCAATATTCAGTTTCAACTAGAAGTACATTAACTTGCTGATATAAAGCCACGCCTCCTACTTAATATTCATTTTCGGTAAGCCCCACCTCATACTTAATATTCTACTTCAAGTACATCAATATACTAAAGTAAGGACCCAACCTGACTTAATATTCATTTTCATTAAGCCCCGCCCCATACTTAATATTCCACTTCAAGTACATCAATATACTGAAATAAAGTCCCGCCCACTACTAAGTTTCAACTAGAAGTACAATAACATGCTTATATAAAGCCACGCCCCCTACTTAATTTACAGTTTTAATTGGAAGTGCATTAACATGCTGAAATTAAACCACACCCTCTACTCAATATTCAGTATAATTTAGGAGTACATCAACATACTAAAAGTAAAGCCCAGCCCCTTCTGAATATTCAGTTTAACTTGGAAGTACATCAACAAACTCAAATAAAGCTCCGCCCCTTACTCAGTATTTAGTTTCAATTAGAAGTGCATTAACATGCTAAAATAAAGCCACGCCCTCTACTCAATATTCAGTATTAGTTGGAAGTACATGAACATACTAAAATAAAGCCCCGCCCCCTACTTAATATTCTTTTTGATTTGGATGTACATCATCTTACTTGAATAAAGCCCCGCCCCCTTTTCAATATTCCGTTTAAGTTGGAAATACATCAGCATACTGAAAACCCTGCCCCTTACTCAATATTCAGATTCAATTGGAAGTACACCAACATGCTGAAAGAAAGCCCCGCCCCCTACTAAATATTCAGTTTCAGTTGGAAGTACACCAACATGCTAAAAGAAAGCCCCGCCCCCTACTAAATATTAAGTTTCAGTTGGAAGTACACCAACATGCTGAAAGAAAGCCCCGCCCCCTACTAAATATTCAGTTTCAGTTGGAAGTATACCAACATGCTGAAAGAAAGCCCTGCCCCCTACTTAATATTCAGTTTCAGTTGGAAGTACACCAACATGCTGAAAGAAAGCCCTGCCCCCTACTTAATATTCAGTTTCAGTTGGAAGTACACCAACATGCTGAAAGAAAGCCCCGCCCCCTACTTAATATTCAGTTTTCAGTTGGAAGTTTACTAACATACTGAAATATTTTAAATAAAATAAAATAAAAGTAAGCAGCTCATTCAGATCTGATCAGAAATAGTGTATAAACCCCCTCTGCCCCTCCAGATGAAGCTCTCTCGTATAACAGACATCATTCCTCGCTCTGCTGGACGTCTCAATCTAAAATCCGCCAGCATATATGATTTATCAACTCTCAAATGAGCGCCGCCGGGAGTGAATCAATTAAGAGAAGCAGACTGCTGAAGCACACGCTGAAAGAAGGTCAGTGGGAATATATAGAGACGCTCTGCTGTGTGCAGTCTATCAGTCAGACGGAGCCAAGCGGACATACACACACACACACACACACTTCAAACTCTCGAAATAAAGCTCGCGTGTCATCGTTTACTCGCAGTGATGTCATGGTTTACACTTGAACTCCTCATATTGTCAGTAAGAAACCACTTACAACGTTATAATGAAAGCATTCGATTGCTTTCCTAACTGTTTCTGCTCATTTGGGACAAAATTAGATCTACATCTCTAGGTGTTATTATTATTATTTATGTGTACATGTCTGTTCAAACATGCACCCAAAACCCAGACTTCCGCTCTGCTTCAAATCGCTTGTACAGAATCGCTATATGAACTGACCGAGGACTGCATAGGAGGGGCGACCTGTAATGAAAAGGAAAGAGAATCCCACTGTTTTTATATTTATTTCAAAGTGTTTGAATGCCTAAATAAACCAAAAGCACAGAATAGACTTACATTTAAGAGCAAGGGGTGGCCCCTGGTGGTTTGGCGTATGGTTTGCGTATGGGGAAATTTGTCTCTTTAGGGCCCTATCATACACCCGGCACAATGCAGCGCAAGGCTCTCTCTAGTGAAATGCTCAGTTTTTCCACTTACAAAGTCCGCCATGTAAAAAGCAAATGCGCTATGGCGCAACACAACTGACTCTTTAAGAGAATGTGAGATGATTGGTTTAATCTCAAAACACACCTATAACTAGGTCCATAACTAAAACCCCGCTCCCTACTGAATATTCTGTTGCAGTAGTACTGCAGTTACATCAACATACTGAAATAAAGCCCCGCCCCCTACTCAATATGCTGTTTAAAATTAAAGTACATCAACATTCTAAAATAAAGCCCCGCCTCCTTTCCCATATTGAGTTTCAGTTAGATGTACATTAACATACTGAAATAAAGCCCCGCCCCCAACTCAATATTCAGTTTCAGAAAGAAGTTCATCAATATACTAAAATAAACCCCGCCCCTATACAATATTCTGTTTAAGTTGGAAATACATCAGCATACTGAAATAAAGCCCCACCCCTACTAAATATTCAGTTTCAATAGGAAGTATATTAACATGCTAAAATTAAGCCACGCCCCGTACTCAATATTCAGTTTCAGTAGGAAGTACATTAACATGCTAAAATTAAGCCACGCCCCATACTCAATATTCAGTTTCAGTAGGAAGTACATTAACATGCTAAAATTAAGTCACGCCCCATACTTAATATTCAGTTTTAGTAGGAAGTACATTAACATGCTAAAATTAAGCCACGCCCCATACTTAATATTCAGTTTCAGTAGTAAGTACATTAACATGCTAAAATTAAGCCACGCCCCATACTTAATATTCAGTTTCAGTAGTAAGTACATTAACATGCTAAAATTAAGCCACGCCCCATACTCAATATTCAGTTTCAGTGGGAAATACATTAACATGCTAAAAAATTAAGCCACGCCCCATACTCAATATTCAGTTTCAGTAGGAAGTACATTAACATGCTAAAATTAAGCCACGCCCCATACTCAATATTCAGTTTCAGTAGGAAGTACATTAACATGCTAAAATTAAGCCACGCCCCATACTTAATATTCAGTTTCAGTAGTAAGTACATTAACATGCTAAAATTAAGCCACGCCCCATACTCAATATTCAGTTTCAGAAAGAAGTTCATCAATATACTAAAATAAACCCCGCCCCTATACAATATTCAGTTGGAAATACATCAGCATACTGAAATAAAGCCCCACCCCTACTAAATATTCAGTTTCAGTAGGAAGTATATTAACATGCTAAAATTAAGCCACGCCCCGTACTCAATATTCAGTTTCAGTAGGAAGTACATTAACATGCTAAAATTAAGCCACGCCCTGTACTCAATATTCAGTTTCAGTGGTAAGTACATTAACATGCTAAAATTAAGCCACGCCCCATATTCGATATTCAGTTTCAGTAGGAAGTACATTAACATGCTAAAATTAAGCCACGCCCCATACTCAATATTCAGTTTCAGTGGGAAGTACATTAACATGCTAAAATTAAGCCACGCCCCATACTTAATATTCAGTTTCAGTAGTAAGTACATTAACATGCTAAAATTAAGCCACGCCCCATACTCAATATTCAGTTTCAGTTGGAAAAACATTAACATGTTGAAATGAAGCTCTGCCCCTACTCATAATTCAGTTTCAGTCGGGAGTACATTAACATGTTGAAAAACATAATTTTTTATTCCACATATTAAGGTTTTAGTTATATCTTAGTTATATTTAGTTATGATACTTCCAAAATAACTCCAGATTTTTATCAAAATTCTCCGCAGAAATTGCAAAAAACTGCAGACTCTGTCTGGCCCTGCCTATAACTCACTAAGAGAATAAGCTCAACCCTGTTAGACCATGCACCACGGCGCAAGGCAGATTTTTCCATCTTTAAAATAGCAAAAGTAGATTCCGACACGCCCTTAATGCGTTTGCGCCCTGCACTTTGTACATTGCGCCTAAATCGTCAAAATAGAGCACTTAATGTTTATTGCCACCCTTCAGAGAAAGACTGAAAACACGGGAGAAATACAGGAAAATACCTTTATTGGATGATAGCGGGATAGAAAAATACGGGAGAATCCCAGAAAAAATGGGAAGGGTTGACAAAAATATCTTATAAAAAACATTGTTCCCGTTAAACAGCAATTGGGGATCCAAATATTGAGGAGGGCTAATGATTCTGAATTCTTCAACCGTGCATGTGTGTGTCCTGAGGTGAGTGTGAAGTGCTGTTAACCAGTCGCCCACCTGCAGAAGATCTATTAGCAGGTGCGTGGCAGAACTCCATACAGGATCCCCCTATTAATCAGAGCTTTAAGGAAAGTGTTTCACTGTGGCATTCTGGGTTTGCGGGCCCTGAGTAATGAGGATTGTAGAGGTAAAATAGTCCAGCGGCTGGCTTTTCTGATGATCTCTGGCAGGAAGGAGCCCGAGCGCTCTGGAAGAGACAATGATTAATGATGCAGCACAGTGTAGCGGCGCAGAGAAGTTTTAACTGATGCTCGCACTATTCGCTAATGAACTGCGAGTTGGCAGATGAAGTTTTGGGGGAAATGGGTCGTGGGCATGTGTGATGAATACAGCCGAACAGATGGAGGTTTGTTATCGGCTCTTTTCTCAAGAACTGTATCCTTGGAAACCGTGTGGGCTGTGTCACATTCCAGTATTACGCTGCAGTAAACAGTTAGAGGAACAACACGCTGATCGCTTCACTGCTGCATTCAGTTTTGGACAGTGCAATAGTTTATCTTTGATTTTGTGTTTGTGCATCACTTACAAAAGCCTAGCAACTAGCAGACGACATGCTAATAACATGCTTCTCTCTGAAACATCCCAGAAACATCCCTGTTGCACTGCTTTTGGGCCTTATGAAGTGGCTTCTGCTCAAAATCTGTTGACTGGGTTGAATTGAACTGTTATGTTGTGCTGTTGGGGATGTTTTCATCCACGCTGAGATGATTTTGAGAATTAATTTGACCATAATATGGAGTCAATCCAGGGCCATATATATATTTGCAAAATAAAAGATATTGCAAACAAAAAATTGAAGTATTGAGCAAAAAATAAATAAATATTTTAGGTGGGTATTTATAAAAATTGTATCTAGGTTAATCTCACTGTAATCTTGTAATTAATCTAGATTAATATGGCTCGTTTGAGGTCTGCCGAAGGCATTCAGAATATGTGTGCTACCCAAATAATGACTACAAGCAAGTCTTAGGGAACTGGTTTCTCAAGCCAGGTGGCGCATTAGACCAGGGGCTTATCTCCTGTTTCCAAATGCATAGGACTGAAATCTTATGTTGAGCATCACAGTGGCACTGTGGGTAGCACGATCATCTCTAAGCAAGAAGGTTACTGGTTCAAGCCCCGGCTGGGTCAATTGGCATTTCTGTGTGGAGTTTGCATGTTCTCCCCGTGTTGGCGTGGGTTTCCTCCGGGTGCTCCGGTTTCCCCCACAGTCCAAACACATGCGCTATAGGGGAATTAGGTAAGCTAAATTGTCCATACTGTATGTGTGTAAATGGATGTTTTCCAGTTCTGGGTTGCAGCTGGAAGGGCATCTGCTGAGTAAAACATATGCTGGATAAGTTGGTGGTTCATTCTGTTGTGGCAACCCCTGATTAGTAAAGGGACTGAGTCGAAAATAAAATGAATGAATGAATAATTGAATGAAAATTATTTTGACATACATTTTTAAAATATTTTAAATAATACAACATTTTACATCTTCCCAACAGGAAAAAAACACCACCAATTAAGAATGCGTTATTTTATGCTGGCCTGGCTTTGCAATGAAACAAATGTGATTATAATGGAAGTCAATGGGGCAAAAACAGCCCCCAACATCACCAAAGGGTAGTCAATTTTTAATATTCATTCATTCATTCATTTTCTTGTCAGCTTAGTCCCTTTATTAATCCGGGGTCGCCACAGCGGAATGAACTGCCAACTTATCCAGCACATTTTTTTTTACGCAGCAGATGCCCTTCCAGCTGCAACCCATCTCTGGGAAACATCCACACACACACTCATACACTACGGACAATTTAGCCTACCAAATTCACCTGTACCGCATGTCTTTGGACTGTGGGGGAAACCGGAGCACCCGGAGGAAACCCACGCGAATGCAGGGAGAACATGCAAACTCCACACAGAAACGCCAACTGAGCCGAGGTTCGAACAAGCGACCTTCTTGCTGTGAGGTGACAGCACTACCTACTGCGCCACTGCGTCTCCAATTTTTAATATATGTATGAGAAAAAATCAGTTCTTATAAACTCCATCCTCTTTTAATCACAAACAATGAGGACGTTCTCATGTCACACTCAGTGTCACAATGTGTCATGAACCAACCTCATCAGTGCCCTTACTAGTGCTCGAATCCAGTAGAACTCCATACAAAAGCCAGAAACCTTTGTGCACAGGCCTATCTAAAGGGTTAATGCTGCCAAATGATGATCAACAGTAAAAATGACAAGCTGTCTCTCTTTCCAACTGTGAAAACCACCAAGAATCAAGAATGCATGCTTGTATGCTGTCATGGCTTTGCATTCAAAAAACTATACTGGAAGTCAGTGGGGCAAAAACAGCCCCCAACATAATGAAAGGGTAGTCAGTTTGAACAATAGACAAGGGCTGATACGTGAAAAATAAAAGTCCTGCTGTTGTTTATATATATTTCAGTTTTGATGATGTACAATGAGGACGTTCTCATGTCACACTTAGTGTCCCAATGTGTAGTGAACCAACCTCATCAGTGCCCGTACTAGTGCTCAAATTCTGACCCACGCCCTCGGGAGCTGATTGAGGCGCAGCCCTCATCTCTTTCTGCTCATCTGGAAATCATCTGATTGGCTACTTTGATTGGCTGATTGCTGCTTGCTTCTGATTGGTCTACAGAACTTTAAAAGCTGTGACACCACTTCTTTGATTGCCTTTGTGAGGTACTGAATGATTTATTGGTGTAGTTCAGAGCTGAGTTGAAGTTTGTGACTAGAGAGAGACGAGAGATTGTGAATATGGTGTTTAATTTGTGTTTGATTTATCTGTTTTTGGGGCGGCACAGTGGCGCAGTGGGTAGCTCAATCTCCTCACAGCAAAAAGGTTGCTGGTTTGAGTCCTGGCTTGGTCAGTTGGTGTGTCTGTGTGGAGTTTGCATGTTCTCCCCGTGTTGGAGTGGGTTTCCTTCGGATGCTTCGGTTTCCCCCACAAGTCCAAACACATGGTCAGGCCTCACCAACACCACTTCCGGCAGCAAATTTAGCTTTCCCATGTGGTCTCCTATCCAGGTACTGACCGGGCGCAGCCCTGCTTAGCTTCAGTGGGCGACCATGTGAGTGTTGCAGAGAGCAAACTGCCAACTAAAAGTTCCACTTAAAGTTCAAGCTAAACTTAAACTGACTGCCAGATCAAGTTTGCAGGACTCTTTAGCATTTAAGTTAGCAGTGATCTTGATTCCCCACACATGATTAAATCTCCGAGCGCTCACCTACAGATGGATGGATGGATGGATGGATGGATGGATGGATGGATGGATGGATGGATGGTTGGATGGTTGGATGGTTGGATGGTTGGTTGGTTGGTTGGTTGGTTGGTTGGTTGGTTGGTTGGATGGATGGTTGAATGGATGGATGGATGGATGGATGGATGGATGGATGGATGGATGGATGGATGGTTGGTTGGTTGGTTGGTTGGTTGGTTGGTTGGTTGGACAGCTCGTCTGCATCTACAGCATTAATGTTAGACCCGCTGCCTTCAGACTGCACTGTCATGAAGCACATCTACAGTAGAGCACCAGATGTTTTCTTCTCTCACTCTCTTATGGAAATGAGACGCTGGCCTTTCGCCATCGCAATCCTGAATGTGTTTATCAAGTTTAACAATTAGCTGTGTGTGTGTGTGCTGGAGAGAGACAGGAGGGATACAGCTGCAGACAAACACACACACACAATAATACCTGTTGCAGAGACTGAGGCTGATAATCAGGGCAAGAGGAGAAACAAATACCACACACATACCTAATACCACACACACACACACACACACACACACACACACACACACACACACACACGCACGTCTCTCTCCTCTCCAATAACCCAATGCAGTGTGAGTGCACTCAGGCAGAGAGTGCAGCAGTCGCGCAGCAGATAAACTCAGTCCATTATAAGGACATGTTTTCCTGCATGTCGTCTCTGTCAAAACAGCTAGAATAGAGAGTTTGCTGCGGCCTCGCAATTTATTTTCCTCTGCGTAAGATCGATGCCACGCTGGCACTTTTCTGGAGCCGCACAATCCCGTTTTCAAGACGAGTCGCCCTCAGCATCTGCATGACAATGCAAAGCAATGATTTTCCATTACCGCTCTGCTTTTATTTGCACTGTAGACGCATAATTAAGCGGAGGGAGAAGTTTAATGGATATCTCCAGTCTGAAGACACACGGTGCGGTCCACACGGGTTTATCAATGCATGGACAAGGCTTTATTTTAAGTGGGCAGAGGGGGGTATAATGTGGGGCAGACAGAAACAGATCTGAGGAAACCCATCAGCACATACTTTACTACAAGTGGATTTATAATACAGACAGACAGACAGACAGACAGGCAGAGATAGATAGATAGATAGATAGATAGATAGATAGATAGATAGATAGATAGATAGATAGATAGATAGATAGATAGATAGATAGATAGATAGATAGATAGATAGATAGATAGATAGATAGATAGATAGATAGATAGATAGATAGATAGATAGATAGATAGATAGATAGATAGATAGATAGATAGATAAAAACCGGTCGGTCAGACGGTCAGACGGACGGATAGATGGTTGGATGGTTGGTTGGTTAGTTAGTTAGTTAGTTGGTAGGTTGGACGGACGGACGGATGGATGGATAGTTGGTTGGTTGGTTGGTTGGTTGGTTGGTTGGTTCGACGGACGGTTGGTTGGTTGATTGAATAGATGAATGGATAGATGGATAGTTGATTGGATGGTTGGTTGGTTGGTTGGTTGGTTGGTTGGTTGGTTGGTAGGTTGGTTGGTTGGTTGGTTGGTTGGACGTAGGGACGGTTGGACGGACAAATGGACGGATGGACGGGTGGTTGGATGGATGGATGGATGGATGAATGGATGGATAGATGTTTGGTTAGTTGGTTGGTTGGTTGAATGGATAGATGTATGGTTGGTTGGTTGCACAGAAGGACGGACAGTTGGACGGACGGACAGACGGACGGACAGACGAACGGACTGACGGTTGGTTGGTAGGTTGGTTGGATGGATGGATGGATGGATGGATGGATGGATGGATGGATGGATGGATGGTCGGTTGGTTGAATGGATAGATAGTTGATTGGATGGTTGTAATAGTACTCTAAAAGCAATCCAAATGTAATCAGAGTATAAAAAAAAATAATTAATGATGGGCCATTAAATTAGAAAATAATGCATATACCCAATGCAAGGTGGTGATGCGGCCATGACATTAAGCAAAGTGACTTTTATGCTTTGGGTGTGGATTAGGTCCAAGTAATCCAACAGACCAGAGGTGATTATTGTCTGATGGTGGTCAGCACAGCTGCTAAACACACTGCTTTGTTATAGTTCAGATTTATTTGTCAGGTATTTGTCCTCAAACTGCTCTCCTCCAAAGCCTTCTGTTGCCTTTAGATGTGACTGTTGACTGTTGTAGCAGTGAAAGTGTAGTGATATGGAGCTGTACTGCGCTCCAAACCGGCCAGAACAACTTAAGCGGTGCATTTATCAGAAAATAACGGCACGCCTCAGAATGCCCATCAGCCAATCAGAATCAAGCATTTGACAACCCCTGTGGTATATGTAAAACTATTAAACCAATAGATTACATTTTTGACAACAGCTTAACATCTACCTACTGTAGCTCTAATTACAAACTACACTAAAGCCACTAAGTCACACTATTTATTGGCCAGCTTGTGAATATTCCCGTAGCGCACAGTAGTCACTTCACTTCGACTCATTTTTGAAAGTTATATTTCCATCATTTATTTTTGAGCAGAAATATGTAATACAGCACATTATATTATTCCCAGTTTTATCACCTTAATTTCTCACTGTTCAATAATGGATGACACAGGTAAATCAGACTGTCACATTTAATCAAGCTCTCGGGCGTCTTCTGATCATCTCTATGTGTGCGTGTGTGGTCCATCAGAGAGCGAAGAGATCCTTACGGGTGATATTAAACAGCGATAGAAATCATTTGATATGTAGAACTATCTGTGTCTGCGAGTGCAACAGGAAATGTTCCAATAGTAATGATCACAGCGCTCCATCGAGTAAGTAGACGGAGAAACTCATCAATATGCAAATGAGTGACACCGCGGATGGATGGATGGATGGATGGATGGATGGATAGATAGATAGATAGACAAAAAACAGTCGAGATGGATGGATAGATGGATGGATGATTGGATAGATGTGTAGATGAACAAATGGATGGATAGATGGACGGCTGGATGGACGGATGGAGGGATAGATGGATGTATTGATAGAAAAACCCAGCTGAGATCAATGAATTGATGGATGGATGGATGAATGGATGGATGAAAACTAGTCAAGATGGATGGATGGATGAATAAATCTATAGATGGATGGATGGATGGATGGATGGATGGATGGATGGATAAATGGAAAGATGAGTGGAAGAATGAATGGATTGATAAATGGATGGCTGGATGGACGGATGGAGGGATAGAAGGATGTATTAATGAAAACCAGCTGAGATCAATGGATAGGTGAATGGATAAACGGATGGATGGATGGATGAAAACTAGTCAAGATGGATAGATGAATGGATGGAGGGATGGATGGATGGATGAATGGATGGATGGATGGACAGGGGGATAAATGGATGCATTGATGAAAGCCAGCCAAAAAGGATGGATGGCTGGATGGATGGATGGATGGCTGGATGGATGATTGGGCGGATGGATAGACTGATGGATGGATGGATGAATGGATGAGTGGAAGAATGAATGGATTGATAAATGGATGGCTGGATGGTCGGATGGAAGGATAGATGGATGTATTAATGAAAACCAGATGAGATCAATGGATAGGTGAATGGATAAACGGATGGATGGATGGATGAAAACTAGTCAAGATGGATGGATGGATGGATGGATGGATGGATGGATGGATGGATTGATGGATTGATGGATGGATGGGCGGATGGGCAGGGGAATAAATGGATGCATTGATGAAAGCCAGCCAAAAAGGATGGATGGATGGCTGGATGGATGGATGATTGGGTAAATGGATAGACTGATGGATGGATGGATGGATGGATGGATGGATGGATGATTGGGTGGATGGATAGACTGATGGATGGATGGACAGACAGAAAGACAGACAGACAGATGGATAGATTGATGAAAACCAGTCAAGATTGACAGGTGGAGGGTTAAGTGGGTGGATGGATGAATGGATGGATGGACAGAAAGACAGATAGATGATGCATGGACTGACAGAAAACCATGACATAAGCAAAGTAGAGCGATCTGTGTCTGCGAGTGCAACAGGAAATGTTCCAATAGTAATGATCACAGCGCTCCAACATAAAGGCATGCGCTACTATACGAGTAAGTAGACGGAGAAACTCATCAATATGCAAGTGAGCGACACCGCAGGACTGGACCTTTATCCATTAGCTAATAAAACAGCATTCTGGAGCAGCAGAATGTCATTTATCAGCCGTCCAGATGATTTCCGCTCACTCGTCTGCTCTATTATTCACCGTCCAGCACTGGTTTCGGTGCCGCCTGGATCGGTGGCAGGATTTCGCACGATTGCTCCCCAGTGGACGTGGCTAAGACGACCGAGGCCTCAAACTGGAGAAAATCCACAAACTGGCTTCGTGACTAAACCAGATAATGCCTTGGAAAGGATTAAAGGAACTCGCTTGTGCCAACTCAATTCTGGCCACCGAGAAGTTTCGTCCCCTCTGGACTCCACTATAGGATCATGACTGGAGACAATACTTACGCCAAACTACTCTGGTGGAAAGTTTGGAAAAGTTGCATTGTCTCGTGTTCTTGGAAGAAGAAGCCTCTTCTGCTCATCAAGGCTGCATTTACTGATCAAACACACAGTCCAGACAGTGAAGTATATTATTATAATCTGCGTCAAATGACTGTGAATAAATGTGATTGATAGCTTTGATGAATTCCCAGCATCATTACTCCTGCTTTTAGTGTCACATAAGTATTCAGACATCATAACATATAACATAATATGTGACACTGGACCACAAAATATCAGTCAATTTAAGAAAATTGAGATTTATACATCATTTAAGGCTGAATAATTTAACATAAATGACAATATATACACCAAACTACACTGGTGGAAAGTTTGGGAAAATTAGCATCGTCTTGTATTCTAGGATTCCGCCCCCATGTTTGGATTGTGAGGGCGCAGGCGATACGTCATTTTTTCAGAAACACTCCAATACATCACGTGCAAGAAGTCATGTAAAACAATTAACTGCAAACTTGAATAAATGAATCCAATATAATCTGATTATACGCGATTATTTTGCATCTAAATTAGGAATTTTGCAGAATTAAAAAAAAAATTGCGACTTTTTGTTGATTTTGCGCAATCGCAGAATCGCGAGAAACTAAGGTTTGACAAGCAAAGCTCGCGTGAGCTTTTCTCAGCTCGCTCAGAGGCTGGTTGTTTTCTTCATGCTGTACAGACCTACATAGACCTGAATTTGCAGCAGATTGCCACCCAGAGCGGCAGGCAGCTACAAAGTCACAGCTAGTCACAGCAAAATAGATGAATATCATCTGGATACTCAGTCATTTCCTATGGGGGTCACTTTTGACCAGGAACACCACAGATGTAACAGGATTGATGAAAATAGGCAACATTCAATGAAAGAGGTGATCATCACGTTTATATGTTCAAGTGCATAGTGTGGAGGATATCATAAAGCCTTGAGGATATGAGATGTAAAACACAATATTTATGAGGGTTTTAAACTGTAACCGGTCAGAGTTTACCCAAACACACCAGGAAGGTTACATTATTATAGTATTATATTTTAATAATTTTAATAGTTTTAATAATTATTTATATTATAGATAATTGAAAGTAAAAAATATATTATACCACTATGAGGAATTTGATCTTGCCTGTAACCACTGAGGCCTCCACCAGCGTGGGCAATATGGACCCATACATGTAGGTATTGGCAAGATCCAGTGAAAGGACTGACCGGTCTCCTTTGCCTTCACATGCCTCGATACATCCTGGAATTTTTGGGACGTCTACACAGAGGTGTCAATGTAGGTAGGGGTGCAGCAGCCAGGAGGGGACAGGGGGAGGATCCATCCCCATGACTTTTAGAGACAGACCATTTAGAAACTGGTGATAAACAATTATATGAACTTATAAATAATTAGCTATTTCTGCTGAGAGTTTTGGTAAAAATCTGTGGATTTTCTGATCTCACGAGACAACGTAAGTATTTTACGTTTTGGCAGTTTAGTGGCTAATTCAGTTGTACGAAATTGTATGATTTTAAAAAGGAGGCGTGGCACCTAACCCCACCCCTAAACCTAACCGTCATTGGGGGATGAGCAAGTCGTATTAAATTGTACGAATTAGATCGTACGAATTCATACGAATTAGCCACTAAATCAAAAAGTTACGAATTGCCGTGAGATTGCGTTGGGATTTCTGCAGAATTATTTTGCAAGTATCATAACTAAAACCTTAATATGTGAAATAAATATATCTTTTTAACTTTTGATTAATGTTTACAATGCAAATTAAATTAGATTCACTTTATTTGGTAAACAAAGCAAGTCCTCCTATAATATCTCTACTAACAGACAGAAAATGTTACTGTATGAACTAGGGATGCTCAAAATAATCGATTAACCGATAATCGAAAAGGTGCGTTTGTAACCGATTAATGGTGTCAGTTAAACGATTAAAAAATGTTATTTCATATATTTTTAGTTTGGCTGCATAAGGGCCTGATTAAACGCGCTCTTTGTGTTGAGGGGCATCTGTTGAATGATTTACTATTGTTTTGCACACGGCTCATCCCAGAGCAGCAGTTTGTGTTGTCAAGACAACTACAGAGAACTTTTAAAGACGTAGGAGAGACTGGTGCTCGCTGTTTCAAGCTATCCAGAGCTGTATGAATTTACAAATCTTGAATATTACAATAGTATTAAATATTACAATTGTAACAACACAGACAGCAACACTCTTGCACAATCAATACCCAGCTGATTCAGTCGTTTCATAATGACATTAAAAAAGAGGCACGCGCCGTTTTTTCCTTGTGAACGTAAAAGTAGCGAGGTGCGCCTCAATGTTTTTGGAATGGAACATCACGTTTGCTCTAAACAGACATATTTGTTAACTCGCGGGACAGTAACATATGACCACACGTGCCTGCAGATATATTTGCCAAAGAAGCAAAATGGAAGAAGAACATTGCTGTTTGATACAGACGAGTTGATCCCAAACCAGCGCTGATGCTGATCGCCTCGTAGATCTGCATCATACACACAACAAATTGGTTTTAGCTTTCATTTAACAGCTTATAAAGCATGCATGCAAATTAATGCAATATCATATTTAAACAACAAAACTGTATGTCAACAAAAGTCAACATATGCACGCGTTGTCGTTGTCTTTTCATCACGCAACGTGCAAACTTGAACCGCGAGTAAGAGAGGAAACATAAGACATAATCTTTAAAATAATGATTTCTATTAAAAATGTTAAAAGTTTTTGTGATATAATAATAACAACAGCGGGGCATTAAATAATAAAGATTTTCCGTGGAGCGAGCGATTTGAGGAAGTCTGCTATTTTTATTTGACGGAAGAAAAAAACATGATTGGAAAAAAGCCGCTTCTTAAAAAGGATCAGTCAGTGTTTTCGTTTTGTTCTCTAAATGAATTATTTAAGTGAAAATAATTCAATAAGGCCTATTTATTTGATTAATTTTATATGTTTTATTCTGTTTTTCTATGCCTTTGGCAGCACTGCAGGTGCGTTAAGATGCTCTGTTCTTACGCTCTGTTATTAATATGCTAGCATGTTAAAATAAATCAGTATTTTAATATGCAATATTTAATGTGTCAGACACAAAATAGACACGTCAATTTGTATAAAAAAAAAATAATAATTTAATAGTAATCTGACCAGTTAACCGTTAATAATCGATTAACGAGCGGCGGTTGTCGATTAGCAAAATTATCCGAAATGAGCATCCCTAAAAGCTGCATTGTACATAAATCAGATGAACATTTTCATATAAGTCAATAATATTACTGTAATTAATTTAAAAACTGACTAAATATCGATTTACACACATTTACACAAATAAATAAACAGAATTAATAATGGACCCCTAAATGAAGTGTTCTTCGGGAGAGATATCATCATGCGGCCGGCGACGACAATGAAAAATTGTTTCACAGAAAATAACAACAACAACACTTTTGGTAGTTATACTGTATATTCAGTTCAACTAAATGCAGCCTTGCTTAGAGCAGACATCTTTTGGCAAATATTTCCCGATTTCTGACCGCAAGTGTCAGTGTAAAGAGTCAGTATCAGCACTACAGCTGTCTAATGCTGTGATGGCAGTCCGGCGTCATTCACACACACATTTCTGTGGGATCCAAAAGAGAGAGCGAGATCACATTAGCTGCTTTTCTCTGGCTGAAATGGTAATTGGTTTCGGTGTGGGACCGGCCTTTAAATGCTGTTTTTCCAAAGCATTTCCCATATGATGATTTACTGAGGGGAAAAAGCAGCCTGTGCCATAAAGAGAGGGGGAATAATAAATATGTTTTGCCTTTTATTGCATTGGGATGCCTGAGGCCAGAGGTTCACTCTACTGTAGATAAGAGAGAATATCCATCCTCATCGCAAATATTCATGCTGCATTAAGAAATTACTTAACATTCAGTAAAAGCGTATTGAACTGATGCTTCTGTAAGAGAACAGAACTTGACCCGGGCTGTTTATTACTGTAAAGCAGCTCCGGATTGTATTGAATAAAGCTCTGTGGAAATAAAGCTGACTTGGCTGGTTTTGATGAGATGTGAAGGACAGATCAGCTGTTTGAGAGCTTTATAATCGGGTTTTGTGGCCCTGGAGTTTTGATAAGTGGCCCAAAGATGATTATCCAGAGCTGTTTTTGTGCTCTGTGATGTCTAATTAGCCGCCGTCCTCATGAGCGTGCATCTCATTTACTGCTGCAATCCTTCAGATATATAGAAACAGGAAAGACTGTTTACTGAAAAAGAGACAAACAACATGAGCATATACTGTAGATACAGTATGATTTGATTGAATATGATGTAGAACCCTAACCACAACCCTAATGCTAAAGGTTATTGCACACTGAATCTGAATTAATATCAATCAATTCAACCTCACATTGAGTCAATCATATTAAAAACCTGTCGTAAATGAAATAATTTTTCCGCATTCGAAAAGGCATTTTCAGAGGTGTTTTGACAATTCAGGGCTGCTGTACAGGCCAAAAGCAAAACCTAAAATGGTGTATATTCAGTTGAAGTCAGAATTATTCACCCCGCTTTGAATATTTATCTCTTTTTTAAAATATTTCCCAAATGATGTTGAACAGAGCAAGGAAATTTTCACAGTATGTGTGATCATATTTTTTTCTTCTAGAGAAAGTCTTATTTGCTTTATTTAGACTAGAATAGATGCAGATAGTCTAGAGAACAAACCATCGTTATACAATAACTTGCCCAATTACCCTAACCTGCCTAGTTACCCTAATTACCCTAGTTAAGCCCTTAAATTTAACTGTAAGCTGAATACTAGTTTCTTGAAGAATATCTAGTCTAATATTATTTACTGTCATCATGACGAAAAGAAAATAAATCGGTTATTAGAAATGAGTTATTAAAACTATTATGGATAGAAATGTGTTGAAAATATCTTCTCTGTTAAACAGAAATTGGGGAAAAAATAAACAGGGCTAATAATTCTGAGATAAACTATATATATATATATATATATATAGTTGAATACGACTATGTTCCAGGATCAACATAGATGTTAATCCAGGATCACATTGTACCTGGCAAAATCATGACATGCATCAATATAGAGTAGAAAACATATAATAACAGCATAACCAACACATTTCCCAGAGATGGGTTGCGGCTGGAAGGGCATCCGCTGCGTAAAAACTTGCTGGATAAGTTGGCGATTCATTCTGCTGTGGCAACCCCAGATTAATAAAGGGACTAAGCCGACAAGAAAATGAATGAATGAATGAATGACCAACACAATATATATATATATATATATATATATATATATATATATATATATATATATATATATATATATATATATATATATATATATATTTTTTTTTTTTTTTTTTTTTACTTGTTTAAACTACTTAATTTAAATGAGCTGAAATAACACAATTCTTGAGATTTCATTAGTACATCTTTTTTTTAATTGGTACAAAATTTCTTTATGTTCAATCCACATAAATTCGTTAAAAGTGTTCAGTTAACTTAATCGATTTGTGTTGGGACAACACGAATGAATTGTGTGGAACCCTGCATTTTTTTTACAGTGAATGATATATCACGCCAATCTGTAACTTTTTGATTTATTGGCTAATTTATATAAATGTATACAATCTCATTAGTACACTTTAGTATGATGTTCTCATGCCCCAATGACATCCCTAATGGGATTAAGGGCAGGGTTTGGTGGTGCCACGACTTCTTTTACAAATCAGGCATTTTAATACGACTATGAATTCGTGCAAATTAACCACTAAACTGACAAACATAAAATAGTTACGCTTCCTTGTGAGATCAGGCTGGTATAACAGTTTTACATCACACTCATGAAGCATCATAAACACGCAGAAAGATGTATTGAGACTTATAGTCACACACATTACACCTACAAACTTTTGCACAGGGCCTGTTCAAGCCAACAAACTTTCCTTTTAGAACATACAAATCACAAGAAGTGCTTCTCGATATTGATTTGAAGCATTAATAATCTTCACTATTCTAATTTCCCCCAGTGTAACTAATCTCTCGTGTTCGGGTCATGTTTGCAGATGCAGTATTTATATCAGTCGTCTGCAGAACCAATGCTTTACTCGCTCTTTTGAGGAACGCAGCCAACTCTCCAATTACAGCAAATGAGCCTGAGCACAGTAAAACAACTGGCCGCCGCTGAGAACATCACATTTGTTGTGGACAGTAATGAATAAACTGTTGTGATAAAGCACATGGGCGGCGGAAAATTACATTTAGCCGCTTTCTGTGCGGACGGAGCAGCGAGACTGATTTCTCTTGTGCTGGACGTCCGTTACGTGTGAAGCATTGAGAGTCATCCAGAACTACAGGATTAAATTAAAGGCGCTCAGCGTGAAAAACAACAACCTGCGGAATGAAGCGGGAAGAGTCACGAAGAGCTTTAAATAGACAATCACTGGGCTTTTAGCAACAAATGACACGACACACTGGAGGGCGTAAAAAATGAAGCACACTACAGTTAACTTAACTGAGTAAAACCACAAGAATTGAGCTTCACAAAACCCTAATACTGACAAAATAAAAATTAAACATGTATTTTTTTACTAATTAGTTAAATTTAATATTGTAATTGCCCTTATTCTGAATCACTATGGTAAGTCTAAGATAAGTGTGTATATTGTGAGACTGTACATCACGTATTATGTGAAAGCAAATAAAAATAATTGTCAAAATGAACAAAAAAACTAAATAAAATAAAATAAAAATGCTTATTTTAGGCAATGGAAAATGTTGAATGATTTAAATCATTTGGCGCCAACAGCCTTGTGGTTAGTGCCTCAACACATGGCACCAAGGAGGTCGATTCCCGGCTTGAGGTCCTTTGCCGACCCTTCCCCTATCTCTGCTCCCCATACTTTTCCTGTCCTCCAAAAAAGGAGGAGAGGGGATGGAAGGGGGGATTCTTCAAGACGAAGATGACTAAAGGTAAGATGCTTGGTTATTTATACTGAGTTATGAATCGTCTGTTTGGTGGTTCGTTCATTAGCTTGACTCGAGGCCAGCAGTGTCAATCATAAGCACGTGATCCTCTCGAAATTAGTTTATTAATAAACTTCACTTAGTATAAGTAAAATAAATGAAAAATGCTTGAAATTTACCCGAAATTCTGGAATGAGTTGGTAGCATTAGGTTACCTATAGTATTATACATAGGAGGCATAATGGATTGTTGTGTAGTGCTGTGCTGGATTACATCTTCAAGAAAGGACGGTGAAAATTATATAAATACCTCTCTCAGATCTCCAGATTTTTTCCTGAGCCTGTCATTTACTTGTGTCTCTTCTAAAGCCCCATGTCAGAGTTATTTTAATGTAATAAAACATTAAATTGCCTTTTTTTTTTTTTTCGCTCATGCTCTAGATTTTGAAGGTAAATTCTAAACTGCAGGGGGCCCAAAATAGAGCCCTGATGCACTAATGTTAATGTTTAAATGTACACTGTTACTCAATGATATTAGAGGTTAAACATGTCAGGCTTTTGTCTATCTGCTCCACTCAATGAGTTCCTCCAGGTGACACCCTCATGATGGGGGGAAAATGACAAACAGGGTCATCAGTTGTATTAATGCGAGGACTCTGTCTGGCCGTGTCTCCTCAGCATCACAACAGTCAATAGAAATGATGTTACGTTACCCATGGTGCTTTTCAAGGGGAGCGTAATTGGAGGCGACTGTGATTTTGATGGATGTTCCCGCTGACTGTATGTGACCCCGCTGATGATATGTGGCCACATTCGCAGTTGTCTCCATCACATCAGTCCACCGAGAGCACTCTCGCTACACAGAAAGACCAACCTTGTTTTGTTTCTGGGCATAATTCGCCAGATTAAATCACTCATTCATGTGCACTCCTAGAGAAAACACAAAGGCTTCTTTACTGTAGCCTGTCCTGCATTCATGCTCAGTGTGCATGTGTGTGTGTGTGTGTGCATCACTCCACGCCTGGCATCTTTAATGCATTTCCATTTATATATTCTGACATGCTAATGCGGGGATTTTAATACGGTGCAATACATCAGTTGACAATCACTCCATATTCAGGCATTTGTCTTTGCTAAGTCAGAAATTCATTACAGGACTGGAGGTGGTCTGTCTGCTGTAATTGCATTGCTTTGACACGTCACGCACGTCATGATGAACACAAATGTTGTATGACTGTGGTTGATGCTAAGTGAATGGCATACGCTAATGTTAGCAAACAGGAAACACAGCTGCCAGCAGAACCGCTTAAGTAAAGAGATAAACATGAAGCGGATCTTCTCGTCTGATTGTTGGTATTATTACAAATGAACAAGAAAAATACTGACGCAAGAAAAACACTCAGCTAATGCAAAATGTCGAGAAGTTTTGTTGAGGAGTTATGTTTCCTTTATAATTATAATTATTAATATACCGTTATTTTCACAGCTGAAATCATCTATAATGGGTAATGATGGGCAGCGGTGGGTTTGAGTTGTGATATTACTGGGTTGTTATGACTAGTCTTTGGGCTAGTTTTGTTGTAAATAACTGGCAACCCTCCTGAATTTGATGTGACTCGTCAGATGGCAATACTCTGCTTTGATTGGTGAGATAACTCAGTCTGCTGTTATTGGTCACATGGTCATACTTTGCTTTGATTGGTCAGATGTCCCAGTCTGCTACTATTAGTCATAATGCCATACTCTGCTCTGATTGGTCAGGTGACCCAGTCTGTTGTGATTGGTCAGATTGCCATACACTGCTCAGATTGGTGAGTTTATCCAGTCTGCCATTATTGGACACTTAGCCATACTTTGCTCTGATTGGTGAAGATACCCAGTCTGCTGCTATTGGTTAAATGGCCATACTCTGCTCTGATTGGTCAAGATAACCAGTCTGCTGTTATTGGTTAGATGGCCATACTTTGCACTGATAGGTGAGTTTACCAAGTCTGCTGTTATTGGTCACATAGATACTTTTCTCTGATTGGTCAGGTGAGCCAGTCTGCTTAGATTGGTCAGATGGCCATACTCTGCTCTGATTGGTGAGTTTACCCAGTGTGCTGTTATTGGTCATATAGACATACTTTGCTCTGATTGGTCAGGTGACCAACTGCTGTGTTTGGTCAGACTGCCATACTCTGTTCTGATTGGTCAGGTGACCCAATCTACTGTGATTGGTCAAATGGCCATAGTTTGCTCTGATTGGTCAGGTGACCTGGTCTGCTGTGATTGGTCAGATGGCCATACTCTGTTCTGATTGGAGGGATGACCCAGTCTGCTGTGATTGGTCAGATGACCATACTCTGCTCTGACTGGTCAAGTGACACAGTCTGCTGTTATTGGTCAGATGGCCATACTCTGCCCTGATTGGTGAGTTTACCCAGTGTGCTGCTATTGGTCATATAGACATACTTTGCTCTGATTGATCAGGTGACCAACTGCTATAATTGTTCAGACTGCCGTACTCTGTTTTGATTGGTCAGTTAACCCAGTCTGTTGTGATTGGTCAGATGGCCATACTCTGTTCAGATTAGTCAGGTGACCCAGTCTGCTGTGATTGGTCAAATGACCCTACACTCCTTTGATTGGTCAGGTAATAGAGTCTGCTGCTATTGGTCACATAGCTGTACTCTATTCCGATTGATCAGATGGCTGTACTCTGCTCTGATTGGTCAGGGCACCCAGTTTGCTGCTATTGGTCAGATGGCCATACTGTTCTGACTGGTCAGGGGACCCAGTCTGCTGTGATTGGTCAGATGGCCATACTCTGTTGATGTAATTTCCTCGTCATTATAACTAAACAAACAGCAGTAAATGGGTTACACTGTTTAATGTCATCAGTCAGTTATTCAGCTAATTCAGAATGTTTCTGAGAATTTATTTTAGTAAATGAAACCATGTTGGACATGCATTAGTAGCCAGTTGAATAGGTGATGTGATATAATCTAGCTTTAACCAGATGTCAAGCAGGTCAAATCTGCAACAAATCAACTGAAACTCACATTAACTAGCTCACAAAGTGACGGAGGGAAGCTCAGTGAGGAATTGCTAGTAAATTTATGAGCACTTTCTATTCAGTCAATCTTTCTTTTCATTTATTTCAGCCCCTAATACGTTTACTGTGAGAGATGTCACTTACAGATTGCAGCTCTTTTGTTGCTCTGAATTGGCCACAGCACACAGGAAACTCAATTCTGAATGACAGGAAGCTGAATTTACTGATGGTGTTCTGAGAAACTGAACCGCTCTCCTTCCTCCACCTGAATCCACAAACAGAGATGAGCAGTGTTTTCATTACATCATCTTAAAACTAGCGTTTCAATACATTAGATTTGTTTCCACTCACCCACTCATTCACTATCACTCAGCTTATTCCCGAATTTATCAGGGGTTGCCACAGCAGAATGAACCCCCAGTTACTCTGGCATATGTTTTATGCAGCGGATGTCCTTCAAGCCGCAACCCTATTTGTTTACGGTAGCATTCCTTTATATTTCTGCTTATGCTGTACATTTATTACCGGTTTAATATTGGTTTTAGATGTATTAAACATCAGTTTGCTACTATTGGTCAGATGACCATACTCTGCTCTGATTGGTCAGGTTACTCAGTATATGCTGCTATTGGTCAGATTGTCAGTCTGTTCTGATTGGTCAGGTCATCCAGTTTGCAGCTATTGGTCAGATGACCATACTCTGCTCTGATTGGTCAGGTTACTCAGTATATGCTGCTATTGATCAGATTGTCAGTCTGTTCTGATTGGTCAGGTCATCCAGTTTGCAGCTATTGGTCAGATGACCATACTCTGCTCTGGTTGGTCAGGTGACCCAGTCAGCTGCTATTGGTCAGATTACCATACTCAGTTCTGATTGGTCGGGTGACCCAGTCTGCTGCTTTTGGTCAGATGGCCATACTCTGTTCTGATTGGTCGGGTGACCCAGTCTGCTGCTTTTGGTCAGATGGCCATACTCTTTTGTGATTGGTCAAATGACAGTACTCTGCTCTGATTGGTCAGGTAAATTAGTCACACAGCTGTATTCTTCTTGGATTGGTCAGATGGATTCTCTCCGATCAAATTGGTCAGGTGACCCAGTCTACTGTGTTTGGTCAGATGGCCCTACTCTGTTCTGATTGGTCAGGTGACCCAGTCTGCTGTGATTGGTCAAATGACCATGCACTGCTCTGATTGGTCAGGTGACCCAACCTACTGTGATTGGTCAAATAACCCTACGCTGCTCTGACAGGTCAGGTAATTGAGTCTGTTGTTATTGGTCAGATCGCCATACTCTGCTCTGATTGGTCAGATGGTTCAGTTTGCTTTGCTTTGTCAATTGCCCAACTCTTTTCTGATTAGTCAGGAGACCCAGTCTGCTATAATTAGTCATTAGCCCTTATCTTACCCTCTGATTGGTCAGGAGAGCCAATCTGTTGTGATTGCTTAATGGCTCTTCCTTACTCTGATTGGTCACATGGCCAGTCTGTTTGGACACTGATCCACCACTTTCAGCCTTTGTCAGAACTGAAATTTCCAATCTCATATGCACATTTCAGCTCAGAGGAAGCCATTAAGGCCTATAGACTGGCATTCATTTACGTTTAGTTCTGTATCAGCACAGCATAATGGGAGAGAACTATTCCCACAATCCACCGCATGCTCACAGACAATATTCCAATCAAAACAATAACATTCTCAGGACTCCAGACGAAAGTGTCCAGCCAAAAGCGGAGCAGATTTCTCCAACATGACCTCATTATGGAAGTGTCAGAACGGAGCAGCGAACGAGAGGAGATTGAGAGCGAACGCTTCTGTGCCAAACTATATTTACTGCTCTGCTGAGCGTGACCATTAAGTAATGGCGTGTTCACAACTTTCATCTCGCGCAGTGTTTCGGAGCAAACTGGATTTATAGGGGCTGCTATTTAGATATGCAGAATACAAAGTACACTGAGAAAACTACAGAGTCTTTCATTCATAGGACATTTCCATATTGGATGAAGTGAATAAGATATGATTTCTGATTATAATCTGTTTATTTAATTTGCCCTAAAGCAAAACTGAACCTCCAAGGAGAAAAGAACAGCACTGATTTTTCTCAAAGTAGTGTTTTTACTTTAAACCAGCAGCTTTCATGTCATGTGAACACATGGAAAAAAGAACTGCTGTTCAGCATTCATGCATTTCTCATGTGTTTGATTATCATCTTACGTGACACTTCCAGATAGTTTATCTCACTATTGAAAATAAAATAGCTAGCAATACCGTATACTATGGTTACTTTAAACTTTACTGTGATATCATATTATTTCCGAAATAGTTTTTTAGGTTGAAGCAAAGTAAATTAATTCATGGTCTCTATAATAACATTGTTTTACCTTTGTGGATTTACTTTTTTTAAGGTAACAAACAATTTACAGTCAAATTAAATGTAGTAATGTTCAACTTCATTTGTTTGTTTAAATTCAGCCCATACAAATTGTTTGCAACCACTTACCTTAAAAAATAGTAAAAACTCTAATAGTAAAAAAATTATAGTCAGGTGATTGGTTGGGCCATTCAACAGCTTTATCTTCTTTCTCTGAAAGCATCTGAGTATCCTTGGCTGTTTTGGATCATTGTCTTGCTGAAATGTCCACTCTGGGTTGGACTGAAGCAGCTGATCTTCATTTACACAGAAGAAGGGCAGAGGGTTGCTGAAGAACTACTGAGAGATTTCAGCTGCTGCTTTCCCTGCCAAACGACACCTTCCTTTCTTCATGTGTTCAATGCGTTTTTCCCTGTGTCATTTCATTTTATTATGCATAAGTTAATTTGTAAACTAATTAGATTTGTTTACTTTGCATTCATGCATTTTTTTTTTTGGTTGTTACCAACATCTGGTAAATTATTTTCAAATTAACAGCAACTTTAGAAATATGTCTTCTGAGGAAAAACGGTGGTGTTCAATACTTATTTCCCCTGCTGCACTGAAAAAAAGATGTCTGCAGAACTGTTGCAAACAATTTATGTGTGTTGAATTTAAACAAACAAATTAAATTTAATAAAATTCTTCTTAGTTTGTTTGTTTAAATTCAGCCTAAATAAATTGTTTACAGCCACTTAACGGTAAAAAAATTTAGTAAATCCAAGGAATCATTTCTGAATTATTTTTTTTCAGTGTGTAAATCCATAAAAAAATATATAATGTAACCAAGAAAAACAATGCTCTAGTAACCAACGTATTTACTTTGTGTGCACTCAAAAAATATTTTTGCTGTTTATTAAAACTGAAGAAGAACTGAAACAACACAATTCTTGAGATTTTTAGGGAGCAGCTTAATTGTTTTATGTTCAATCAACTTATATTTGTTAACTGAATTGATTAATGTTGAGAAAACATAATTGTGTGGAACCCTGCATTTTTTAAGTGTGAATGTGTATTTTTTTCCTTAACCACAATGAATATTTTGCTTTATTATAAAGGTGCAGTATATAAGTTTGACACCCAGTGGTTGAACTAGGTATTGCACGCCTGGATCAAAACACATTTTCGCTCGGCTGCTCCTCTGATGAGTGCACGCAAGCACAGGTTGCCAGGTTGACGTGAGTGTGCCTGACTATTGAGCCTAAAGGCTGTTTTAAGGCTGATTTTCTAACAAAAGGCAATGACACGCAATAGAAGAAAAAAATTTCCATACTAAAAGGAGTTTTTGTCCTGATCAACACTTGAAATTTACATTTCAGAAACGGCTTCTATTTCTCACAGGTGAAGAATGATCACCTCAGGTACAGCTCATGTGCTTTATTCAGTGTTAAATGCTAATAATGTGAGTCTGAATGCTATTTTACGTGACATTTATTGCCATACTACTGAAAGCAGCAGCAGATAGTTCAGCTCAGATCTGAAAAATACAATAAGCTGTCTGAGATTGAACTTGAGTACTGCAAACCAACACATATCAGTGATTCAGCTTCTACATTTAATCATGTTCAAGAGGTTTAATATGTATTAATTAAATTATAAACCTTACCATTTGGCTGGAGTGCAGTGAGTGCACTATTCTGTGCTTCTGAACGGCTGTATTTACATTTCTGTCATGTTTCGTTTGGTGCAAACAGCCCAATTATCACCTCAAATCTTGTCATGTAGCTGTTGTTAGGACACGGGGTTACAATGTAACCTGCTCACCTAATGTTTACACTTGTAATAATTATATTATTTGCTAATTAATAACCACCTCATGTGGAACTCTGAATCTGCGTCTCATTTCGGAGTCTGCTACTGTCCACCGGAGGTCACATTTCAGTCGAGGATGCATGCTTTGAGAGATTTCCTTACTGAATGAATGAAATACGCTGTTTTCCATCAAGGCAACCCGGACTGCTGAAATATAATAAGCTAAACTGGCAGAGGGCAGGTTAAAGAGACCAAAACAAAGACAGACGTTTCACGATGTAACGCACATTTTTAAAGCAGACTTCAGCATTGTTTCTCAGATAAACAAAAATGTTAGCATGTTTCTGAATTATCTGCAAACATATTATGGTGTTTTATATGCTTTAGAAGAGTCAAAAACTGACATACAGCACCTTTAAATTAAATGTAAAAATTTGAACGAAATTTTAGCTGTAGCAAATTACTTTGTTTTTAAGTTTGTCCAAAGCCTAATTTCTTTCAGTGCTCTGTGTGTAAATCTCCAGCTCGGGACGGTGTGTGTTTTGCAGGTTTGGGGTGTCCTTTCTGTCATTGCAGGAGTCGACCTCCCCGTTGGGTCAATTATTCACCGTGAGGAAAACACACCTGAGTCCCCAGTGGCTGCGGCTGATGTAGTGTCGGACAGAGAGCTGGAGAAAAACAAGCCTCCCGTTTCCATTGCAGTGTCCAGTGATGGATTCGGCCGTGAGCTCCAGATCCTTCAGAGGTGACCTTCAGTGATGAAACTCTTCCCAAAGCGTTCCCAGAGGACCGACTCAAACCCATCTCAACTTTACTTCCTAGTGGAGAAAGAGAGAGAGAAGAGTGTGAAGTGAGCAGGACGTCTCGAGTGCATCCATGCACTTACAATACAAATGCTATCTTGATCATGTCTCATGCTTGCCTTCTGTTTAAAGCGGTGGTGGTGTGGTTTCTAACTCAGATGTATATTAGCTTACATACGGGGCGCTATTATGCAAAAATCAGTTTTATAAGGGGGTTATACACAGTTGTGTGTCAACAGTGTGTGAATATATCCAGCTTATAATAGTAAAAAGCGTATTAATTAAATTTTTTATGATCACGCTCAATAAAAACAGTCTGCAGAAAGACTATCATTGACATTCTCACATACGTGTCATCAGTGGGGTATTCAGGCAAACTGAGTATTTCAGAAACAGCTGATCTACTGGGATTTTCACGCACAACCATTTCTAGGGTTTACAGAGAATGGTCTGACGATGAGGAAATATCCAGTGAGAGGCAGCTCTGTGGACGTAAATGCCTTGTTGATGAGGTCAGAGGAGAATGGCCAGACTGGTTCCAGCTGATAGAAAGGCAACAGTAACTCAAATAAGCACTTGTTACAACCAAGCTCTGCAGAAGAGCATCTCTGAACACACAACACGTCCAACCTTGAGGCGGATGGGCTACAGCAGCAGAAGAGCACACCGGGTGCCGCTCCTGTCAGCTAAGAACAGGAAACTGAGGCTACAATTCACACAGACTCACCAAAACTGGACAATAGAAGATTGGAGAAACGTTGCTGCTCTGATGAGTCTCCATTTCTGCTGACACATTCAGATGCTCGGCTCAACAACATGAAAGCATGGATCATCCTGCCTTGTATCAGCGGTTCAGGCTGGTGGTGGTGGTGTAATGGTGTGGGGGAGATTTTCTTTGGGTCCATTAGTACCAATTGAGCATCAACGCCACAGCCTACCTGAGTATTGCTGCTGACCATGTCCATCCCTTTATGAGCACAGTGTCTCCATCTTCTGATGGCTACTTCCAGCAGGATAACGCAGCATGTCATAAAGCTCAATCATCTCAGACTGGTTTCTTGAACATGACGATGAGTTCACTGTACTCAAATGGCCTCCACAGTCACCAGAGCTCAATCCAATAGAGCACTTTTGGGATGTGGTGGAACGGGAGATTGGCATCATGGATGTGCAGCCGACAAATCTGCAGCAACTGTGTGATGCTATCATGACAATATGGAGCAAAATCTCTGAGGAATATTTCCAGTAGCTTGTTGAATCTCTGCCACCAAGGATTAAGCCAGTTTTGAAGACAAAACTGGTCCAATCCGGTACTAGTAAGGTGTACCTAATAAAGTGGCCGGTGAGTGTATGTATTATATCTTCTTTGCATCTAATTACAAAAAAAGCAAATTACCGCTTGTGTGAAGTGTTTCTAACACCAGCTATGGGGAGCAGGACAGCATATCTGACATTATTTTCTCTTCTGGCTGCTGTTATCAGTCTCACACCATTTTCTGAAAGTCTTTAAAACACTATCATGGAGTTTTCCTTTTATTATTTCAGCAAAACGGATTGTAAAATAAAGATTTGTTGTACTCTCCTATTCACTGCGCTCTGAGTTTACAAACTATGACCGCTTCTGCTGCTGAGAAACCTGAAACTGTGAAAAGGCTCCATTGAGGGAGAGTGATAGTGAGTAAGTGTTTCTTTTTTTTTGGTGAACTGTGCCTTTAATGACACTGGACTGTACACGATTGATAAACCGCATGCTAGTTTGCTCTGAAATGCTGACGGATTTGCTTCAGAGTGGATCTACGTCTCGTGCCGGGGCTGGAGCTCTTTATAAGCGTGACTGTGACCTTTCTGCTCGGCTCGGGCTGCTGGGAACTCGTTCAGTTTTATCGGCCGCAGCAGAGCAGCAGAAAAGCGGCCCTTTGTCCCTCCAAAAACCGATTAATGAGTCCCGATGCTTCTCAGAAACACACACAGAGAATATGCATGTAAATTATGCTAATAATGTAGAAATAATTACATGAGCTGATGCTGATGGTGACCACACGAGGCAGCAGAGAGTTAAACATGCAATATTTCATACAGTTACAGTGTGTTTTAAAATTAATATTGCTGAAGGATAGTGGGTGTGAAACTGAGCATTTTAAGAAGTCCGCTGCTTCAACAGCATGCTTCTCAGAGAAAACGTAAGTGTGCAGATTCAGAATTAATTACAGAGCCTACTGAAAAAAACAGCTTAAACCAGCCTAGGCTGGTTGGCTGGTTTAAGCTGGTCGACCAGGCTGGTTTTAGAGGGGTTTTGGCCACTTCCAGGCTGGTTTCCAGCCATTTCCAGCCTGGTCTTAGCTGGTCAGGCTGGGAGATGACCAGCTAAAACCAGCTTGACCAGCCTAGCCAGGATGGGAGCCCAGCCAAAACCAGCTATGTCTAGCTTAAACCAGGCTGGTCAAGCTGGTTTTAGCTGGATTTAGCTGGTCATTTTCCAGCCAGACCAGCTAAAACCAGGCTGGAAATGGCCAAAACCCCTCTAAAACCAGGCTGGTCAACCAGCTAAAACCAGCCAACCAGCCTAGGCTGGTTTAAGCTGGATTTTTCAGCAGGGGAGTGTTTATATTTGGTTGAACAGGTCCTGCGTCACAGTGGCACAGTGGGTAGCAAGATCGCCTTACAGCAAGAAGGTCGCTGATTCGAGCCTCGGCTGGGACAGTTGGTGTTTCTGTGTGGAGTTTGCATGTTCTCCCTCCGGTTTACCCCACAGTCCAAAGACATGTGGTACAGGTGAATTAGGTAGGCTAAATTGTCCATAGTGTATGAATGTAAATGAGAGTGTATGGGTGTTTCCCAGTGATGGGTTGCAGCTGGAAGGGCATCCGCTGCATAAAACATATGCTGGATAAGTTGGCGGTTCATTCCTCAGTGGCGACCCCAGGTTATTAAAGGGACTAAGCCGAAAAGAAAATGAATGAATGAATGAATGAATGAATGAATGAATGAATGAACTAGTCAAGACTTTTGTCAGGTAGTGTAAATGCATGTGCACCCATTTGTGCTGGTCTGAAAAGGAGGTGTGTTAAGGCACATGGTTGGCACATTACTATTACAAAATCATAGAGCAGGTTTTGTTGTTGTTTTTGTTGTTGTTCTTATTTTAAGAGCATCAGGACACAAAGGACTCTTCCCTAAACCCAACCAACAGTGTTTTCAAAAGCAGCGATTGACCCGCCCGCCCCTTCCCTAAACCCAACCGACAGTGTTTATAAAGCACCAATTGACCCGCCCACCCCCTTCCCTAAACCCAACCGACAGTGTTTTCAAAAGCAATGATTGACTCGCCCACCTCCTTCCCTAATCCCAACCGACAGTGTTTTCAAAAGCACCGATTGACCCGCCCACCCCCTTCCCTAAACCCAACCGACAGTGTTTTCAAAAGCACTGATTGACCCGCCCACCCCTTCCCTAAACCCAACCGACAGTTTTCAAAAGCACCGATTGACCCGCCCACCCCATCCCTAAACCCAACCGACAGTGTTTTCAAAAGCACTGATTGACCCGCCCACCCCCTTCCCCAAACCCAACCGACAGTGTTTTCAAAAGCATCGATTGACCCGCCCACCCCCTTCTCTAAACCCAACCGACAGTGTTTTCAAAAGCAACTTAGAAAACAAAAATCCCTCATGGCAGCCTGATTTTTCTACCACGTTTTCAAATCTTACCACATTCTCACCCTGTTTCACACATAAATGCAAAATTCCACACAGAAATGCAAACTGGCCTAGCCAGAACTTGAACCAGCAACCTTCATGTTGTGAAGCGAGAGTGCTGACCACTGAGCCACCGTGTCGCTCCACAGTGTAGCTTTCTTTAACTTTAATTTTAAAATGCAGGGTTCCACACAATTCATTCATGTTATCCCAACATCAATCGATTAAGTTAACATAACAGACCCAAGTGGATTGAGCATAAAACAATTAAGCTGTCCTCCAAAAATCTCAGGAGTGTAGTTTCAGCTCATTATAAATAAATAGTTTAAACAAGCAGTTTTTGAGTGAGTATGGACTGGTTTTGTCCCTGACAGGAGTTTCATTCATCCTGACAGTACCAGTATGCACAGTTTCACCCCCACAGCGATTTGGCACAGCGCATGTTCTGTTGTGGCGTGAACAGAAATGTCTTTACACTCGTGTGCGGAGGATCATCATCAGTGAAATGATCTCGATGTGATTGATTAATGGCAGACATGCGTGCGCTCATTGTGTCTCTAATGGACGTATCAGTCACACGTCTGCTGTTCAAATTAGACGTCATTAATTGTGACAGGAGCGGTGACGGTGTCACGCTGAAGGGACAAACTGATTAAATGCTTAATTTTGTGAGGACACAAGATGCAAGAAGCTTTGTTTTGTTTGTGTAGTTTGGTTGAGCTCATGAATATTGATGAATATTCATGTTGGGTCACGTAAAGCCTCTAATCTGGGGCATTTTGTGTGCCGCTTCAGATGTGACGAGCTCTGGCTTTAGCCCGCAATGTTTGCTGTTTGTCCTCCTGAAAATCATCATGCATTATTAACTGTCACTGGTTCACTGAAACTAGTGTGTCCTTCATTTAAAGTAGACTTTTCTACTGAATTAAGCGAAAAAATTAAGTTTGTGGTGTACACCTGTTAAACAAACTGAAAAAAATGAAATGCTAAAGTTTTAGCATCCTGTTACACTAAAAATGATGGGTTGTCTCAGCCACAATTGGGGTTGAATATAAACAACGTTTTATTTTAAATAATCCAAATAATTTCGAGCGAACTATGGGTTATAACAAGCCAGCATTTATAGAGTGTTTTATTGCTATATAAATTGATATAGTTTTTATTTCTGGGAATATGTAGAACGCTCTAAAATAATCTCAGTTGTTGTAACCCAATGTTGGGTCGAATCAATCTCGGGCTTGTCCATAATAGGCTTGCCACGATAGACTGTGTTGACGGTGATACCGGTTTTAAGACGCAACACCGGTGACATCACTTTTCACCGTGACACCGTCCCCACATTTGTTTTTTTAAGTATTCGTTTATTTTAATTAAATGTTTATTTGAATTAAATGTGAAACGCAATTCTAAATAATTTACTTAAGACGAGAGCATGCTCTATAATTATCATCTGAACATAGCTACAATGCGTCATATTTCATTTATCACGTGAAGAGAACGAGAGGAGTCGAATTCACAGAAAGGTTTAGTGTCAAAACGCAATGCAAAAGCGCCTGTTTGGCAATATTTTGGGTTCAAACCAAACGCAAAAAGAGAACCTGAAGACGTTAATGAGGCAATCTGCAAACTTTGCCTGACAAAGGTGGCAGCAGTTGGAGGAAACACAACTAATTTATACACGCACCTTCAACACACCTATACTTGATGTTCAGGTGAGTCGCGGGTAGATAAGATCAATAGCCATAAATACGCAACGCATACTCTCATTTTAAAAATCACGCGACCATCATCTCACAATGTTTAATAATAAGCTATCTTTTTTTTTTATTATTAAAACGAGTGATTAAGCGATGCCGCGCCATTAATAAGCCAACTGCAGAGAAACAAAGCAGCCATCGCGGCAACAGCCGTGAGCACTTTTTCCGAAGTTCAGCTGTTCTTTTTTGCACTTGATTATTATGCGTTTAATGTAAAAAAAAATCCATACTTGTTTGGTTTCAACTTCCACAGTTATTTCAGCCTGTAGCTGTAATGAAGTTCACAGCCCTTTGGCCGCCGGGAAGGAGGCGGAGAACCGACGCAGGTTTAAATGATTTATTAATAACAGTAAACCAAAACAAACGGACGGCAGCTTCTCACGAAGACTGCCGTCAAACTGAAAGCAAAAGTAAAACAATATGCCTGGGCCTGGTCCTCTCTCGGCTTCCACTGCCATCGTTCCTCCTCTTATAGTCCAGAGCTCCTTCCGTGGGATCGGAGGCCGGTGCGCAGCACAGGTGCATCCATTTACGCGGCGACCTCATTCCGTTCCCACGGCTCTCGGCCACGCCCCCTCGCCACAGTAGCATTGTTGTGTATTTCTTCGTTATGTTAATAAAAGTTCTGTGTTTAATAACAGTGATTTTTTTTTTTTGTAGTTTCCTTGTCTTCCATTCAAACAATTAACGCCGAATTGGCAATTCCCGCAAAGCTGAAAGTGAAAGTATAATACGCACGCATTTGTAAGCTATTTAAAAGCAGAAAAAAAAGAGGAAACCCCCACCCCACGGTGATACCGGTATTACCGCTGTTGTCACATGTCGATTAACCGGTGGGGAAATTTCCTCATCGTCACAACCATAGTCCATATTTGACTTAACATGGATTAAAAACAACCCACACTTTTTTTTAAATGTGTGTACTAAATGTTGTCAGCAATAAAAACAAACCCTAAGTAAACCCTAATGCTCTTGTCATACGTTAAGCGTAGAGACTAGCATCATGACGGTGTGTTGCCAAATCTGAGCACAGTTTGACACAGTTTTGAGATTTCATTCATTCATTTTCTTGTCGGCTTAGTCCCTTTATTAATCTGGGGTCGCCACAGCGGAGTGAACCGCCAACTTATCCAGCAAGTTTTTACGCAGTGGATGCCCTTCCAGCCGCAACCCATCTCTGGGAAACATCCACACACACACACTCATACACTACGGACAATTTAGCCTACCCAATTCACCTGTACCGCATGTCTTTGGACTGTGGGGGAAACCGGAGCACCCGGAGGAAACCCACGCGAACGCAGGGAGAACATGCAAACTCCACACAGAAATGCCAACTGAGCCGAGGTTCAAACCAGCGACCTTCTTGCTGTGAGGCGACAGCTCTACCTACTGCGCCACTGCCTCGCCAGTTTTGAGATTTCTTCCTGCAATCTCGCTTCCAGCAAACTCCAGCATGTGAGGGGGAAATATCAGAGAAGCTCCTCTTTATAGACGTGCACTCGCTCAAGGAGCCCTTTATTCACACTCTACATATGCAGCGTAAAATTAGCTTTTTATATAAATTATATAATTTATCTAGATATTTAAAAAAATTGAGCTGATGTTCGGTCAAATATGGACAAACCCAATGTAGGTCCTATTAATTTAGTAATAAAAAAATGATAATAACCCAGCAGCTGTGTTGTAGACAATTGGAAAACAAATATAGCTTAAGAAGGCTAAAAATATCAACCTTAAAATGGGGTTCAAACAATTAAAACTGCTTTTATTCTAGCTAAAATAAAACAAATAAGACTTTTTCCAGAAGAACAAATATTAGAGGGAATACTGTGAACATTTCCTGACTATGTTCAACATCATTTGGAAGATATTTGAAGAAGGAAAACAAATGCACAGGAGAGGTAATTCTGACTTCAACTGGATGTGGCCGAATCTGAGCACTGTTTAAAAATTTCCTCCTGCTATCTGCTGTCTATTTCCAGCAAAAATATCTGAGAAGCTCCTGTTTATAGACGTGCTGAAGGAGCTCATTGTTCACACTCTGCATATGCAGCGTAAAATGTCAAATTGGCACGGCCTCCGTCACGCCAACTTTCTCCCTGTCCGGCTCGTCTGCCCACAAACACAAAGGCCAGTCAGCCGGCCTGATTTCTGAACAAAAGCAAGCGCGGGACGGCAGAAATCAGCAGCCTCGTCCCCCCCCCACACACACACACACACATACACACACCCGCAGCAGACTGGATCTGCACACTTGAGTGGCTCCGGCAGATGACACACGCTGGTATTAAGACACATCAACAGTTGGGGTTTGGAGACGAGGCGACGGTCCTGTTTCTGCCGCTCACCTGTGTGTCTGGTGCGGGGCCAGAGCTCGCCGCGAGGGCCCGTCCTCATCCTCAAACTGCACTACGCTCCAGTGCACTTGCAGGAGCGGCTCTGGAACGGGACAGCAGACAGCAGGACCGGCAGCTCGGCTCACGTCCCGCCTAGAGCGAGACACATGCCGCTCCGTCAGCAGGGGAGAGAGGCCGTGCAAGATGCTGACTCCTGCAACAATATATACTAATACATATATATATATATATATATATACACACATATACAGTTGAAGTCAGATTTAATCGCCTTCCTGTATATTTTTCCCCATTTTCTGTGTAACAGAGAGCAGATTTCTTCAACACATTTCTAATCATAATAGTGTTAATAACTCATCTCTAATAACTGCTTTATTTTCTCTTTGTCATGATGACAGTAAATAATATTAGACTAGATATTCTCCAAGACACTAGTATTCAGCTTAAAGTGACATTTAAAGGCTTCACTAGGGTAATTAGGGTAAAGTTAGGGTAATTAGTTATTAGTACACTGTCAGAAAAAGGTACAGTGAGGGTACAATTTTGTTCATAGAGGAAACAAAATATATAATTGTACCTTAAAGGTCCCAGGGTACAATTTTGTACCCAAATGGGCTATAAAATGTACAAACGTCCAGATTTAGGTTTAAAAGGTACAATTTTGTACCTTTTTTAGCACATTTGGGTACAAAATTGGGTTCCACTTTATATTAAGTGGCCTTAACTAATATGTATTTAAACAGGAATTAATGGTTTGTTACAATGTACTTATAGTGTAAATACATGTATTTACTGTGTACTTATGCTTGATTAAATACATGTATGTAATTAGATTTGTAATTAACTTTTGTAATTACATTTGTAAATATACTGTTGACCATCCCTTACACCTTAACCCACCCTTAAACCTACCCACACCACCAAACCTGTCCATAACCCAACCTCTATCCCAACTCTAAAGCACCACAAGTGTTCTCAAATACATTATAAACACAGTAAGTACATTGTATTTATTTTTTGATGCAAGTACATAGTAGTTAAGGACACTTAATATAAAGTGTAAAGGACCAATTTGGCACCTTTAAAGATACAAATGTATATATATATATCGTTTCCCTATAGGAATAAAATTGTACCCTCAGATCATGATTAGATCAAGACACTATATAACACTAGCTTAAATGTATTAATACGAAACATTAATACTTAAATACATAATTTAAAAATATAAAGTTGATAAATTGATTGAATTTTATTTTTTTAATAATTAAATTTTTTCATGTATTCAAATTTAATTTTCCTCAAACAATATTTATAATTTAATGTTTATTCATTCATTCATTTTCTTTTCAGCTTAGTCATTTTATTAATCCGGGGTCTCCACAGCGGAATGAACCGCTAACTTATCCAGCAAGTTTTTACGCAGCGGATGCCCTTCCAGCCGCAACCCATCTTTGGGAGACATCCACACACACACATCCACATTAATACAACAACTCTTTTAATTCTATTTACAAATTCTGTTATTAATAATAACAACTAATATTGTTTTTTTTTTCTTTTTTTTTTCAAATTTAAAAATAGCATTAAAACAAAAGCTAATGAAATCATTATTTCTACTAATTCTAATTACTATTTCTATGATTAATAATAACTAATATTATTATTTAATTAATTTTAAATTGTATGAACTTTTTTACAAAACAAGTGTGAAATTAACAGCAAAATTCAAAAGATCAAATAAAAAAACGAATTCTATTATTTTGTATACTAATTCAAATGACTAATTATATTATTAATAATAACTATTATTTATTGTTATCAATTATTTAATTTATTTAGTTAATTTTTTTTACAAAATGAATCTAATAATTTTATTTTTATTATTTATTGACTTAATTTAGAAATCACTAAATAAATCTGAAATTTACAGCAATTAAAATAATTTAAACTAAAAAAATTAAATGAAAACTAATTCTACTATTCTATAATTCTAATGACTAATTCTGTTAATAACTATTATTATTGTTATTATTATTATTATTATTACTATTTAAAAATGTATTTACATATCTTTAGAAAATGAATCTGTGGATTACAGCAAATTTAAGAATAGTATGAAAATAGAAACTACTCCTATTATTATTTCAGCTTTTCAAATTTTAATGACCAACTCTATTATTAATAACCAATGTAATTGTTACTATTTAATTTACTTAATTTAAAAAATACAAAGCAAATCTGAAATTTACAGCAAAACGAAAACCAATTCTATTATTTATTCTATTTTCTAATTTGTAATGACTATTATTATTATTATTATTATTATTATTATTATTATTATTATTATTATTTAATATATTTTCATTTATTTATTTATTTATTACATTTTTATTTATTTATTTTTTTAATATATTTTTATAGGAAAAATCTGAGATGTACAGCAATATAAAAGCTAATTGGAAAATGCAAAACTCTAATAACCTTGGAAGGAAGCTGCCGTTTCTGTTCTGAAGTGCCATAAATTATATAGCATGTAAACGACTGCTCTTCTCACATTCATGATGACGGGTGTTAGAGAGAGCGACGCCATCAGCATAATTAAAATGCATAAATCTATAGTAGAGGGACGATAATATGATCAATCAAATGCTTTGTTGTGATGATCAGAGTACATGTGTCAACGCTGGCAGAACGGCCTTCTGGGATACCTCAGATCATCTGTCTTACATCAGAGCCAATTCAGCATCACTTCAGGATGGAGGAGAAGCAACTGAGATCAGTTTAAGGATGTATTGTAGCTTTTTAAATATGTATATACAGTGCTTGACATTTTTGATCACGAGCCACTCGCAATTTTCACAATTTTGTTGTAGGGAAAATATATTTGATATGCATAAATGTGCGTCCTAAAATCTTGTGTTCATGTCCACATGCCTCCTCATTCAACTTTTCTGTGTGTTGTGTTTGAGCTTGAGCAAATGGGCTGTTGTTTTATAGTGTTTCATTGTATTTCACATGACTGTTCAGGGCTCAACACTAAGGATTTACTAAATTGCCTTTCCTTTTTGAATAATGTGTAAACACAAGCTAAATTAACATAAATAATTGACATTTAAAAAATTTATTATTCTCATATATCTAAAACTATACCCAGTAGCCTAGTCCGTCCAGACTTAAGGTCCCATATCATTAGGCAACTATCGATAAATGGAGAGTAATCTCCTATTAAAGCAATGTTATTGTAAAGGATGACAAGTAAAGCATATTAGCAGAAATAACTAAGTAAAATAAAGCAGGTGAAAAGTGTTTCAGGTGTGATCATGAAAGGATGATTGAGTGCATCTGTTCAAATTATGGTTAAATCGAAAGCGGCAACCGCTGCTGCATACGAAAAAAATCTCGAGCTCTTTAAAGCAGAAGGAGTTATTTCTCGTCTATTCAAAGAGAACTGATCACACCAGTTGCGTTTCCATGCACGGTTGTTGCTTAGCGCAATGAAACGGGAGCGCGCACGCTTTTGAAAAACACGAGCGCATCACATCAGCTGAGCGCGTGACACTAAAACCCTCATCAGTGAGTGAGGGAGAAGCGGTGTTCACCGCGTGATCATGCTCTCATTCGTTACTTACCTGCTTTCAGACAGTTATTTTTATCAGTCGTGCTGCTTCTCAATTCTAAGGTCACATTTGCATGGACGACCATAATCTAACATTCGAATTGACGAGCCAACACTGGCAATTAAAAACTGATCTTAAACCAGCCAAAGTGGCTAATGGGAGTGGCTGTCTAACCTCCCACAGCTGAATTCAACCCACATTTGGCGGGTTGGTGGTTGTGATTGTCAAGCCTTGTATATATATACACATTTATATATACAGTATGTATATATATATATATATATATATATATATATATATATATATATATATATATATATATATATATATATATATATATATATACACACACACATATATATACACATATATATATACATACGCTGCTCTCAAAGGCTGCATTCATTTGATCAGAAATACAGTTTGAAATTAAGATTATTAGACTTTAAAGGTCCATACAATATGTAAAATAAGGCTTTGCTGTCAATATGCACTCAATGGCCACTTTATTAGGTACACCTTACAAGTATGGGGTTGAAACCTTTTGTTTTCAGAACTGCCTTAATCCTTCATGGCAGAGATGCAGCAGTTTCTGAAATACTCAGAGCAGCCCGTCTGGCAACAACAAACATGAAACGTTCAAAGTCTCTTAAATGCCCTTTCTTCCCCATTCTGATGCTCACTTTGAACTGCAGCAGATCGTCTTGATCATGTCTACACACTTAAGTGCATTGAATTGCTGGCATATGATTGGCTGATTAGAAATTTGCGTTAATGAGCAGTTGGACAGATGTACCTAATAAAGTGGCCGGTGAGTATACATAAATACATATAAATGTTCATACAGGTTTTTCAAGAAACTTTCAAGAATTTAAGATGCTGATGATGGTTAAACGTGTCAATCTTGGGAAAAGGATGATCCACAAAAAAAACGTTGAGCCATAATTGGCGGCTACAAGCAGTTCATTCAATTCATATTCATTAAAATGGGGAGTTCTCATTTCTGCTGTCCCTTTAAATGGACAGATTAAGAGGAGGAGACGGAGCATCATTCACTCCCGCTCATCCACATCCATCTGTTATGTCACAAACACTCTCTTCCTGCACAGATTTTAAAGGCACATGGTAGATGAATGAAGCCAAGAGCCTCGGAGAGACGACAGCATCCAACAAACAGCTTCATGTCTAATACTGAAGTAAGAAGACTGTGGTCATTAGGGCGGAACAATCTGTCCTTAATATCTCAATGTGTCTATCCGCAATACTCACATCACAGGATTAGATTGTTTATTGAAGATTAAAAGATAAAGATAATATTACTCATTCATTTTCCCTAAGCTTAGCTCCTTATTTATCAGAGGTCACCACAGTGGAATGAACCGCCAACTATTAGATACCCCTACAGCTGCAACCCAGTACTGGGAGACACCTACTGTATACACTCATACACTAGGGCCAGTTTAGTTCATCAATTGCCCTATAGCGCATGTGTTTGGACTGGGGAAACTGGAGCACACAGAGGAAATGTAACGAAGCAGACAGAATACCAGAGGTGCGGGCAAAATAAGGACAGTTTATTAGGGACAAAGTTCAACACAGGCAGGCTGCCGCATGCTGAGCCTCGGCGGTTGCTCACAATCCCGGCTGGGGACGGGATATTGGCCGGCACTCGAGAGCTGGAGATCATTGGGCAGAGCAGAGTAGAGGTAAGAGCTGAGAGCACACATGAAAGACAGGACAAACTACAGATAAATGAGTATGAGTGGATGATCCACAGACAGTGTCACGTACAACGAGAAAGGTGTAATGATCTGACACTGAGAACACAGAGGTATAAATAGAGACGCTAATAAGCTACGAGTGGAGGCATGTGCTAAGGAAATGATAGTTAATAGAAAGGATCAACAGCTGAGAGACCAAAAACAATACTGAGAGTGAGGGAATTAATCAGATCAGACCTGACTCATGGCAGGAAACCCACGCCAACACGGGGAGAACATGCAAACTCCACACAGAAACACACACTTACAAAACTGGAATTTGAACCAGTGACCTTCTTGCTGTGAGGTCACAGTGCTAACCACTGAGCCACTGTGTCACCTGAACCAATCATCTCTCTAATGCTGCGTTCAAACCAGACGCGGAACGCGCGTCAAGCGCGAGTGATTTACATGTTAAGTCAATGCAAACGCGCGAATGGACATCCTGCGGCGCGATACGCGCAAATGGTGCGGCGCGAATGACGCAAATTGCGCGAAGCAAATTGAGCGTTTTGCGCGAAAATTGAGCGTTTCGCGCGAATCTCTCGATTTCGAAAATCTGAACTTCAGCGGACATTTGCGCCGCATTACCCAATCAGATGCTTGCTCTTGTGGGGGTGTGATTGTGACGTAGAACCTGTTGTCGGTGTTCCGAGGGAAATCCTCCAGCCTTCACCGACAACAGTTCATCAAACTGGGCTGGGCTCAGTCAGAAGCGCCGCTGAAAGCCTCCGTCATCCAGGTTCAGCTTCTGGAGGAGTTTATGAGCTCACAGAGCTGGATGCACCTCTGAAAGAATCTAGTGGACTCAGACACGGCCCTAAACGTATCGACACTGTTTTCAGTCTTCATAAAGCACATAAACACTGTTATTTTCTTCATAAAATCAATGTTAGCCGTTTAGCTATGAAGCTAGAGTCTTCGGGCAGAAAGAAGTCCTGCCAATCACGCGAATCTGCGTCTGTTCTGATGTGAATTTGACACGCGAATAAAGCGGATTTGACGCGCATATGAAGCCAGTAAACTCAAATGTTCACGCGGCTATTTACGCGTGAATATCGCGATTTATCCGCGCGTTCCGCGTCTGGTGTGAACACAGCATAATAATTGTCATGTGTCAAATGCAATCAAAAGACTGACAATCATTTTTGATACTCATGCACTTCACTAATACATTAAATATGATCATTAGTTGTTTCAGTCAAGAATGTGTTCATCTTTAAAAACAGATAAGATCAACTGGGAACAAGGCTAAATAACATAAACACAAGAATCAAAGAACACGGCTAGACAAGGAAATGAAAACGCTACATAAAGTGACAGGTTTGTTTGACTAACAAAACAAACAAAAAACACTCGTAATAACACTCGCAATGTGTGTGAGCCAAAGACTCCCCAAAGACTTCCATTCATATGCAGGCAAAAGCGTCATGCGTCAAGTTTCGCAGATTGCTGCGGTGCTTTGTTCAATCGTGGTGAACTCTGACCTCCAAAAATAACATCACTGGACTCAATCGAGAATCAAAACATGACCTCTCTGGACAGAAATTTAAAACATAGAGCAATCGCTCACTTTTTTTAACGTCTAATATTCTTGTTTAATCCCGCCCCTTTTTGCAGCTCTGCACAACAAAAATTCGTATGATCAAACTCTAGTGTGACCGCAGCTTAAATAGCCTGTGTAATGAGTGCTTGAGCAGCTTCAGCTGGGAGTGTGCAATCAGATGCGACTAGGAAGCGGTGTGTGTGAGCGGTGCATGATGGGATTTGTAGTGCATTTCATGGCTGAGTTATAGTAGCAGTAGCTAGATCTTTAGTGACTGCAACACATTGACAGAAACATTCACCATTTAAATAGTCTGACATTTATTTAAACTAATTTATACTTTTAAGACATGCTGGGTTATTTAAACCCAAATTGGATGAGCAATTTGGACTAACCCAAACGTTGGGTTAAATTTGGTCCTACTAATTTTATTTTAAAATTAACCCAACAGATGGTTTAGTCCATATTACACCCGGAATTGGGTTGAAATAACCCAGCATATTCGAGAGTGTATTGACAGTTTAGCTCACAGATTTAATGTACAGTACCCACACCCAATGAGAAGTTATTAGTTTGGGAAGACACAGTAATTTAAATAGTTTTAAAGTAAGTTACAGCTGCTAAATAATACATTTATTTCACGATCATCATCATTTCCAGAATTCTCCATCACGGTTTTACACACGACAAAGTGTGTTAAACAGAGCCGAACGCACTAAACTCTCAACGATGACTCAAAGCTAAATGAAATTAGCCTTAATAATCGATAAGCACTCAGTCAACAGGAGAATAAATGATCATACGGATCCCTGTGTGTGTGTGTGTGCGTGTGTGTGTGTGTGTGTGCGTGTGTTTGTGTGTGTGTGTGTGTGTGTGTGTGTGTGGCTGAATATGCTGAATGTGCTCCAGTGGCATTATTATGGGCTTTGTTGGTTGGTGCTCTTTATGCGGCGGATGATCCTCTCTAATTAAGCAGCAGACAAATAAAACAAAGACAGGCCGGGTTCTGAAGGCTCGTTTAAAGGTCTTTTAATGAGTCCTTGTCTCGACATTTAGAGCGGATCTTAGCGCAGGGCATGTTCTGTAAATCAAGACTCATAAAGTTAATAATATGATTGCGGATGATAAGAGGAAAGGTCAGCTCGCTGCAGTGCTGAACACTCGGAGAACTGTTCATCTGTGCTGGAGATCTCAAACTTCAGTTTTTAATCTGCTTTCTGATCATGTGCGGCAGGACTTTACAGGTTAATTACAGTTCAGTTTCAATACTTTAAAAAAAGTTATTAAACTCATTGTAACTTTGGGCTGTTAAGTTGACAATAGCTATGCAAATTTAATTTCCTTGATACTTTTAAAGGCAACACGGTGGCACAGTAGGTAGTGCTGTTTCTTCACAGCAAGAAGGTCGCTGATTCGAGCCTCGGCTGGGTCAGTTGGCGTTTCTGTGTGGAGTTTGCATGTTCTCCCCGCGTTCGCATGGGTTTCCTCCAGGTGCTCCGATTTCCCCAACAGTCCAAAGACATGCAGTACAGCTAAATTGTCTGTAGTGCATGTGTGTGAATGAGAGTGTGTCTGTGTTTACCATTGATGATTAACATTGATGCCATTTGGAACAAAGCCGTGGCTCATGACGGAAGCTATAGCTGACTTATTATTTAAAAGCAGGATTTATGTTACGTCTCCAAAGCTTGTGAAAACAAAACACACAGCATACGTTAATGCGTTTAATGTATAGTGGGTTATTTATTAAGTATCTGTACTGTATATGACATGAGCCTGTTAGTTAGAACATTTCTGCAGTGGTTTGCATGTGTCAGATTGTAAAAGTAGACTTTTCAAAAAATAAAAAATAAACAATGTCCAACTTAATAATAATAATAATAATAATAATAATAATAATAATAATAATAATAATAATAATAATAATAATAATAACACTTTAATAATAATAATAATAATAATAATAATAATAATAAAAAATAATAATAATACTATAATAATAATATAATAATAATAATAATAATAATAATAATACTTTAATAATAATAATAATAATAATAATAATAATAATAATAATAATAATAATAATACTTTAATAATAATAATAATAATAATAATAATAATAATAATAATAATAATAATAATAATACTATAATAATAATATAATAATAATAATAATAATAATAATAATAATAATACTTTAATAATAATAATAATAATAATAATAATATAATAATAATAATAATAATAATAATAATAATAATAATATTTATAAAACATGATGATCATCATCATCATCATCATCATCATTAATATTATTAATATTATTATTAAAGTAGATTTGTTTTTCATTTCCTAATAAACAATAGATATTAAATTTATTTTCTTAATAAATCACCTCATTATTTATTTATTTATGATTTATATATGAGAATAGAATATGTGTTAGCTTTTGTAAGTAATTTTATGTATTACTTACATATTATATACAATATTTATAAAGGAAACACAGGCCCAATATGTGCCGTTTACATATATTTCAGTTAATACAGAAAGCGAGTGCATGTTTTTATCAAAAGTAATGTTGTTTGTTTTTTTGTTTTTTTTAAATGTGTGTGCGTGTAAAAATATATAATTTGCACAAATAAATGATGGGGTTCTTCTCTAAAGAAGTAGTTCCTCCACTTGTTTAGAACATTATTATGGGCGATTTACGTTATAACTAACGTAGTTCATGCGATGGATCTGCGACAGAGAAGCTAGGGGTTTTGGGAAACACTTGTCAGTACATCGCTCTTTTCACAAACGATGCATCGTACTATGATAGCTCAGCCATGAGTTAGGTCACTGTTTGGGAAACCACCCCAGCTTATCACAGATAATGTTCTCCAGCTCTTTGAAACTGACCCTTTCAGGCATTAATCCTAATTGTGCAGTTTTGGTGACTGCCGCTTTAAATGCAAATGAGGCCATGCTCTTTTCAAAAGAGGGCGGAGCTACAGATGCCTGTGCGTCAGCATAGTGGCAGATGTGAAACAGCAGTGTGTGTGTTGTCAGTGCTGGTCAGGTGTGCTTCAGTGTGAGTGTGTGTTGATGCTTCTGTCAGTCTATGTCGCTCCTGTCGCTGTTCATCTAGAACTCCACATCTATAATCCTCTTAGTCTATGCTGACATCATCTTCAGCAGCTCAAACACTCTAATGGCGAATGGACAGACGGCTGCTTCTCACTCAGGGCTGCTGGACATGCTAATGAGATGGAGAGGTGGGCACTAGTGGGCGGGGGCTTCAACCATCTGATGACACGTACAAAGGGAGAATGTCAATCACAGTGCTTCATCATCAAGTCTGATCAGAACAAATGGAGTTAAATACTGTTCTGCATTAGAGGCTGGCTGTATTCACACACTGCTGACACACGACTGGGTTTAGTCCCCTTATAAAAGTGATTTCTGAATAATGATTCTCCTTTCAGTCCCTGTTCACCTGGACTGTCTTGTCCTAAAAAAAGTTTTACCCAAAATGAAATAAACAGTAGGTTGTAAAATCGGAGAGCACTGGGACGAATAAGAGCCACGCTTGCAGAAAATCTGGTTAGGTTGCAGGAGGCTTTGCTTCATATTAGTGGTGATGCTCATCGTATGTTTCCCCTCGGGTTTGCTGGAGCACAGTTTGTGCTAATAAATAAAGAAAGAAAGAAATAAGTAAATATTTGGTACAGAGACTGTGATACGGAGGCTCAGTGGTTAGCACTGTCACCTTATAGCAAGAAGATTGCTGGTTCGAGTCCCAGCTGGGCCAGTGTGTGTTTCTGTGTGGAGTTTGCATGTTCTCCCCGTGTTGGCGTGGGTTTCCTCCGGGTGCACTGGTTTCCCCCACAGTCCAAACACATGTGCTATAGGGGAATTGAGTAAGCTAAATTGTCCGTTTCCCAGTACTGGGTTGCAGCTGAAAGGGCATCCGCTTTGTAAAACATCTGCTGGAATAGTTGGTGGTTCATTCCACTGTGGTGACCCCTGATAAATAAGGGACTAAGCGGAAAAGACAATGAATCAAAATATCAGAATCAGATCATTAAACAGACACGCCATTGAAGAGCTGCTTTTAAATAAATGACGCCATACATCAACCAAAAACCTTCATGACTAACCCTAATGGACTTATGGCATTAACAAAAGACTTTAAGTGCTTTTTGTCATTTCTGGAGCTTCGCAGACAACGCCACTGTCAATCTATAGAGAAATAAATTACGCTTTGCTCTCTGTGCTGCGCAGAAAAATATCAGCATTTGAACAAACTTTAAAAAATGAGTGTTATTTGTTGCAGATTAAATGTTTGCTTTTTCTCAAAGTATAATTTAACTTTAATTCAAACTTATTTCATTTAATATAAATCAATAACATCTATTGTGGTCAAGAAAAAAACAATAACATTTACACAAAGTTATAAAGACATTTATTTATTTATTTATTTATTTATTTGTTTGTTTTTATTTATGTATTAATGTATATTTTTTTATTTGTTTGTTTATTTATTTGTATTTATTTGTTTATTTATTCTTATTTATGAATTTTTGTTTGTTAAAATTTATTAATTATTTATTTAATTATTTATTTATATTTGTTTGTATTTATTTTTGTATTTATATTTATTTATTTATTTGTTTTTTATTTGTTTGTATTTATTTGTTGTATTTATTTACATTTGTTTGTTTATATTTATTTGTTTTTATTTGTTTGTATTTTTTTGTTGTGTTTTTTAGGTTAAGTAAACATGTAAATGCAGTAAAAAATAGATAAATAAAATAAATACAAATCCTAAAATATTTTACTTTATCCAATATAAAAATGTTCTTTGCAAGAAAAAAACACACTTGTTAAATATTTTCAGTGTAGGGCAGTAAATAAAAGGCGAGTTTCATCAAGGATGGTCTGTTTCTGGCTCCTGCAGATGGCTTTATTTATATCCCCTGTCATTTGTGTTGACGTTTGGCTCCTGATTGGAGAAACCGGATCTTTCTGTTTAATATTTCGTGATTTGCTATGTTAATAAGCCTCAGAGGAGCATCAGTCAGCACGGTTTTCCAGCAACCCACAATTCACTTGAGTCTTTACCACAGACTGAGACATTGTGAAAGCTAAATATTTGGCTGTTAAAGCTGAAAAATGTTGCTTGTGATTGCAGATCTGCGGTCACTGAGAGCTCCAGATGCAGATCAGTGTGGAAAACCAGACAAGAGGAGCAAACGCAGGTCACTTTACTGGAGGACAACGCAGTTAGATTCACATTGTTCAGATGTAGATTTCTGCATAGTGTAGACAAACATTAAAATAAATAAATAAATAAATAAATAAATAAATAAATAAATAATATATACATACAAAGAAAAAATTATTTATTTATTTTATTTATTTATTTATTTATTTAAATATTCTTTAATTATTATTCTTATTATTACTTTGTTTTGTTGTAAATATATATTAGTATTTTAGTTTTTATTTAATATTATTATTATTATTATTATTATTATTATTATTATTATTATTAATTTATTGTTTTTTTATTATTATAGTTTATAATGATTAGAATAAAATTATAAATAATAATTATATTAATATTTATCATTATTAATATAACAATTATATAATAATTGTATAATATTTTAATAATAAGAAATAATAATAATAAATGCAAACCAAAATACTAATATTTTATTTACAACAAAAACATACAGTAATAATAGTAATAATACTTATTATTGCTATTATTATTATTATATTAATGTTTAAGATTATTTTGCTTGTTTAAATGGAAACTCGCTCAATTATGACTCATTATTTCTATAAACAAGCCAATATTTTTTTCTTGTCTGAAACTTCCTGATGTCTTCCTGATTTAAGAAAGTTAAAATATTTGCACTAAAACAAGACAAAAACACTAGATAAAAGTAACTTGTTCAGCATGTCCACTGTTGAATGTAATGCAATAACATGCACCTTTTGCAAACTTGCTTATTTTAACAATAATCATAGTGAAAAAGCAAATTAACCTGTAAATGAACTGGAGCAAACGAGAAAAAACGCCAACACTTCAGACTCTCGCTTGTTAATTAGCCTTGAACAATAAGCATAAATTGGCAGTTTCATGAATATCACTGTCAAATAAACACACCCGCAAAAGACACAATTATATTTACTATTTAGTCAAATGTGGATCATTCAGATGTACTTTCTTCACAGTTTAGATCAAAGATGATCACTAGCAAAAATAATAATTAGTTAAATAATTAAAATCAAGTATAATAATATTAATAATAATAATATTAATAAAAATAATACTATATAATAATATAATATAATAAGTAAAATAATAAATAAATAATACATACATAAATAAACTATTATATTAATACGATATATTAAATATAATATTATATAATATAATAATTAATAAAATAATAAGTAAATAAATCAATAAATAAATAAACAAATCAAGTATAATAATAATAATAATAATAATAATAATAATAATAATAATAATAATAATAATAATCATAATCATAATAATATACTACAAATAATTACATCATAATAAAAATATTTATTAAAATAATATTTAAATTAAATAATCAAGTGTATTAATAATACTATATAAAAATATAACATAATACAAAAATTATTAAAAATTAATAAATAAATAAATAAATAAAAACAATAGATAACTAATTAAATAAATACAAAATAAATAAATACATATTCAAGTATAATAATAATAATAATAATAATAATAATAATAATAATAATAATAATAATAATAATAATAATATTTAACAAATATAATATAACATATTAAAAATAATTACACCATAATAATTATTAATAAAAATAATAAGTATTTAAAAATAATAAACATAAATAAATAAAATAAATAAACTCAAGTATATTAATAATACTATATAATAATATAATAAGTAAAATAATAAACAAATAATACATAAATTAATAAACTTCTATAATAATACTATACAATAAATATAACATAATAATTAATAAAATAATAAGTAAATAATAAAAAAAATGAAAATTGGGTATAATAATAATAAAATGTAATATAATATAATATAATATAATTACACCATAATAAAAAATAATAAAATGATAAATAAATAAAGTATAACAATAATACAAAATAATAAATATAATAAAATGTAATAAAAATAATAAATAAAATTAATACATAAATAAGTTAATGAAAATAATAAGTAAAAAAATAACTACTTAAACAACTAATTGAATAAAAATTATAAAAATAATTAAATAAATAAATAAATGAATAAATAAATAAATAATCAAGTGTAATAAAAATAATAATAATAATAAGAAGAAGAAGAAGAAGAAGAAGAAATAATAATAATAATAATGATAAATATAATATAATATTTTTGGCCCCATTGTCTGAATATTGAATAAGCAAATATGAAAAGCAAATAAACTGGAATTAAACTGGAGTAAACGAGAACAAACGGCAACACTTCAGACTCTCGCTTGTTAATTAGCCTTGGACAATAACCATAAATTGGCAGTTTCATAAATATGAATGTCAAATAAACTCACCCGCAAGAGAGGACTTGTCGAGTGTTTTTTATTCTGAATTCATTAGTTCTGCGTCCTCCCCCCTGAGAGAGCGCAGTTATGGACTGAATCCATCACAGGCTTGACTTCATTAATTGCGCCGAGGACCCGTCGGTAACCCACGGGCCCAGGAGCCAAAATGGAGGACGACGGAGCCTGAGAGGGCCAATTTGTGTGTCAAAGCCTGCAGCGGGACAAGAGCGCACTTAATGCAGATCACTGGAAACGCATCATTATATGCTCCATTTACCAGACGCCCATTTAACATGCAATAATTAGATCAGTGCGTTGGAGGACGGAGGGGGTCCGCATAATGGGGTCCCCTGCCATAACATTAACCGGCCCCCCTAGGGTTGTCAAAAAGCTCATTTTTTTGGAGGGCCTCATTCTTTTGAGTGCATGTTTGTGTTTGTTCTCCATTATTCCTCAATCCGGCCGCTGAGCAATGTTATTCGGGTAGTTACCCCTAAAACACGATGCATCCAGCAAATTACTCGTGCATTCACATCATGCTGGACATGAAAAGAAAGCATCATTTCTTATCGAGATGGAGGGTCTCTTTGTTGTTGTTGGCGTTCGTTGCTGCTGCTTTTAGGATAAAACCAATAATGAGAAAAAAGCGATGTGTAGTGCTTCTCTGAGACGGACAGATTAACAAACGCTCTTTCTTTTATCGGAGCACTCACCACAATTGCTGGCTTTTTCAAGCGCACAAAGCGGCGATCGCTCACAGACAGACAACGGGAAAGCATTTGTTCTGCTGCTGTTATACGCCGTGTATGACATCCATATTAATCACTAAACTTTCCATTATTATAATGTGTGTAAATGATCTGGTCTTCATCTCAGTGAGCACAGTCTGGGATTATTTCAAAGAGTTGAAATGGTCAAATGCTGAGTTGTGATTAAGTTGCAAAAGAGAATCCAAACCTTGCGAGTACATGAGTGCACCCTCACAAATCTCTGTTCTTAATTAGTGTTATATTTGAGTATGTATCTAAAATTAGTCAGTCCTGAAGCCAAATCTGGAGCTGATCTAACAAAGTAACTGAAGATAACGGTCCAAAAATGAGTAAACCCAAATTTATATGTTATAGAAAGATATCAAATAAAAAATATATAATGCAATACAATTTTATAAAATATTTAATAAAATAATAAATAAATAATAAGTATAGTATATTACTATATAACAAAATACAATTCAATATAATATAATATAATAGAATAGAATAGAATAAAATATAATATAATATAATATAATATAATATAATATAATATAATATAATATAATATAATATAATATAATATAATATAATATGATATAATTTAATATAATATAATATATTTAATATAATATAATATAATATAATATAATATAATATAATATATTTAATATGATATGATATAATATAATATAATTTATTATAATTTAATATAATATAATATATTATAATATAATTTAATATAATATAATATATTATAATATAATATAATATAATATAATATAATATGATATGATATGATATAATATAATATAATATAATATAATATAATATATAATATAATTTAATATAATATAATTTAATATAATATAGTATAATATAATATAACATAATATAATATAATATAATATAGTATAATATAAATTATTTAATATAATATAATTTAATATAATATATTATATTTAATATAATATAATATAATTTAATATAATTTATTTAATAAAATATAATGTATTTGATATAATATAATTTATTTAATATAATTTAATATAATATAATATAAAATAATTTAATAAATTATAATATAATATAATTTAATATAATATAATATAATATAATTTATTTAATATAATTTAATATAATATAATATATTATAAAATAATATAATATAATATAATATAATATAATATAATATAATATAATATAATATAATATAATATAATATAATATAATATAAAATAAATATTGATTGAATTTAAAAAAACTATCGGTTGGGTTTAAGGTGCAAGGTTAGGATGCTGGGCAAACAAAATATTGAAAACAAAAACTGCAAGCAGGTAAAGGCACATATTTTCTCAGTTCCTAAAAATGTAGCCCAGGGCACATATATCTAATGAACATGGGTTGCCTTGTTTTTAACCGTGTATGAGAAAATGATGCCTTGTAACGCATTTGAGGTTGTCAGAAATGTACACAGGGACATCTAGTGGATTTGTGAAAACAAACACTCCAAGCAGACATAGCCCTGGGCATATATATCCAATGAGCCTGGGTTGCCTTAAACACCTACGAGAAAGCAAAGCTCAGTAATTTATTTGAGACTCTCAGAAATGCACACAGCATCCTCTAGTGGATTTATGACAAACGGCACATACAAGAAAATGATGCGCAGTAGCACATTTAAGATTTTCAGAAATGTACACAGCGCCCTTTAGTGGATTTGCACACATGGCCCTAGGCACATATTTTCGCAGTCCCCAAAATTGTAGCTCTGGGATCATACATCCACTGAGCCTGGGTTGCCTTATTTTTTAACCACATATGATAAAACGTAGACCTGTAACATAATTAAGACTTGCAGAAATGTATACGGCGTCCTCTAGTGGATTAACGAGAAATGGCACACATGAGAAAATGACACCAAGTAACTTATTTAAGATTTTCAGAAATGCACACAGCGTCCTCTGGTGGATTTATGAAAACCAAAACTGCAAGCAGACGTAGTCCTGGACACATATTTAACAGTTCCCAAAAAATGTAGCCCAGGGCACATTTATCCAATGAGCATTGGTTGCCTTATTTTTAACCACATACGAAAAATAACGTAATAGAGACTCGTGCGTATACGGCGGCCTTTACTGGACGTATGAGAAATGGCCCGTATGACAAAATGCCGCCCAGTAATGTATTTGAGATTGCCAGAAATGTGCACAGCGCCCTCTAGTGGATTGTAAACAAAAACTGCTAAAAGCTGGGTTCCCAAAAATGTAGCCCTGGGCACATATATCCAATGATTTGTTAAGGCGGCCTTTTTTCACCTCTAAGCTCATCTCTCTGACTCTGTGAACGGTGTGAAGATTTCCTTCCGCATAACCACAACAGCAACAACAACAGATGAGCTCAATCCAGGCTAACAGCTGTTAGCTGCGCTCTACGCTAGCCGCCTTCTGCAGCACTTTATGGAGATCCTAATGGAGTAATTTATGGCAGAAATAAAAACATAACAGGTCATCAGCATTCCTCCTTTCTCCTGCGTGATGGCGAACGCACGCACGTCATTAAAACCAACGGCCTCTGGAATGCTGGGAAGGAATAAAAACGCATGGGGGGGTTAATGGATCCGAAGGCAATCCCATCAGCCTATATCTGATGGTGAATGCACTTGTAGGTAATGTGATTGTGTGCATTTTAGCGTCAGCATCTGAACTCAACACAATGCAATGCTAGCAGACGCTCAGGTGCTAATATTACCGTCAGCTTCCATCTGTGCGGGAGCCATAAAACCACACTAAACCTGATATAATTTCACAGTCTTACAGCCCGTTGAGAGCGGCGCGCTTCACGATTTACACCGCACACACTCCGGCAGACGTCCAGATGAAAACTGACTGGAGATGGGAACTTAATTGTGGCAAACGTTTTAGTGCTTTGGTCTGTCAGAAAATAAAGCCCAGAGAGGATTTGTGTTGTTCTTCTTTGCATTACGCTCATTTTCGCTCATTCACAAGAGCCTTTTCCTGAAAACTCAACAATAAATTGGCCAAATATAGCACTGGGATGACGAGAAACAGCTTGCTTAGTCATAATAATGATGGATTATCTTCGTTTTCTGAAGAAATCTTTTGATTTTTATTAGCTTTGCTCATAATAAATGAGTGTTTGAGTATATATCAAGAAACTTAATTCAAACATGCAGCACAGAATTAATTAGGCTAATAAATTAAGCTTTAGTTCAGTATAATAAATCAATCATTTGCTGTTAAAATGTGATTTTTAACATTTAAAAAATCATTGCATAGACGGACAGATTTCATAAGGCCTAGAAAGTGTAATTTAGGCACGTTCAATTTTATTTATTAATTTCCATTAATAAAATTAAAATAAACCAATAAAAGGGAATTGTATAACATTAAATGTCACTTATTTACTTATTTATTCATTTGTTTGTTTGTTTGTCACTATTATTAAAATTGCAATAAATTATGAAAATGGATTTGAGGCACGTCAAATTTTGTTTGTTTGTTTGCTTGTGTTTATTACTTAAATTTGAACAAAACATTTCAAATGAAATTAAATCACATTAAAACGTTATTTATTTATTTGTTTGTTTATTTGTTTGTTTGTTTTGATCATTAAAATTTTAATAAACTACTAAAATGGAATTGAGGCAAGTTAATTTTGTAAGTTTATTTATTTAAATATTTATTTATAATCTAGAAGAAAACAAGATTTCTATACTTTCATATTTAATTATTTTATCAGACATGAAAACTAAAACATTAGTTTTCTGTTATATATCATGAAAGTTAATTCATACAGACAGCACAGAATTTATGCCAATATACGAGTTGTTATTAGTATGATATATACATATAACATTTATTAAACCGTTTTATATGTGGACAGATTTCATATGGCCTAGAACGTTTAAGTTCAGTTATATTTATTCATTTGTTTGTTTTTGTGTTTGTTTTTTCAAACTACTTAAATGTAATTTTGGCAGATTCAACTTTTTAAGTAAATAATAATAAATAAAGTATTCATTTATTTATTTATTTGTAACATCACACAAATTTAAATAAACTATTAAAATGCAATTAAGGCTAATTAAATTTTAGTGATTTATTTACTTATTTATTTATTTATTTGTTTGTTTGTTTGTTTGTTTGTTTCCATTATAGAAATTTAAACAAACTAAAATGGAATTCAGGCACATAAAATTTGCTTTATTTGTGTATTCATTTATTTATTTATTCATTCATTTGTTTGTTTGTTTTATTCTATCATTAAAATTTAAATAAACTATTAAATGTAATCAAGGCACATTATTTATTTATTTATTCAATTTTTTTATTTTTATTTATGTGTCTGCTTGTTTGCTTATTTTTATTAATAAAACTTAAATCAACTATTAAAATGTAATGAAGGCATGCTAAATGTTATTATTTATTTATTTTTTAATTATATGTTTGTTTATTTGTTTGCTTGTTTTCATTATTAAAACTCAAATCAACTATTAAAACATAAAATAATAAAAGTTAATATTTATTTATTTGTTGATTTGTTTGTTTACTTCCATTAACAAAACTGAAATAAAACGTAATAAAGGCATGTTGAATGGTATTAATTATTTGATTGTTTGTTTGTTTATTTGTTTGCTTCCATTATTAACATTTTTGAAATGGGTTTAAATCCAAAAGAAAACAAGATCTCTACCTATCTTATCAGACATTATTTGTCCTGTTCATTTCGGTGATTGTTTTACGATTCCCTTTCAATTTAATTTAGGTACGTTGCATTCATTTGCATGAATTCTCCTGTTTTTGTTTGCAGTCGAGCAGTTTGATATGATTCATACTGTGCAAAGTGTTGCACACGTGACTAAAATATTGTCCGCTTTTCTCTCACAACTTTCCCAAACATCCTCCTGAGAAATAAAGCAGCTGTGAATGACTCAATAGCTGACACGCAGCGGTGGGAGTGTTGATATTGTGATGAATTTATTTTCTGAAGCTCCAGAAGAGTGTGTGAATCTCAGGAGAAACGTCTCCCTTCACTGAGAAAGAGCCCAACGTTCAGATTGTCTATAGATCCGCCTTTCTTCTTCTGCATCTGGAACGGCAGCCTGTGATTGGCCGGTGGCTGCTTAGTGTTTTTAGCTTCGTGGGTAAAATTAAACTGGCCGTGACATGATTAATGCAGGCAATTTCGCTCAGCAGTCACACCGCCATATTTGGTGGCAGCCATCGTGTGTGTGTGTGTGTGTGTGTGTGTGATGACAGAATGTGTATGTGCTGATCATACTAGTAGAGAATCTGTCGTGTTTGGAGGCAGAAATCAGCTTCGTAAGGGGATTAAACCCAGTTGTGTGTCAGCAGTGTGTGAATATCTCCAGCCTCTAATAGTGAACATGCACATCTCCACGTCTGTACGTGTGAAGCGGTCAAGTTCTCCATAAAGGATCATGAAGCAGATCTCAGCACTGGTTTGGTGTACGGCTCTGATTATTGACTCTGACATCAAACATTTAGCTGATGAAAATGAGCCGGCAGCAGCGGCAGCAGCAGTGTGTGATCACGAGGGATTCC